>NC_092726.1:16535995-16724247 GCF_047496885.1 Scyliorhinus torazame
TTCCAATTAAGGGGCAATTTAGCGTGGTCAATCCACCTACCCTGCACATCTTTGGGTTGTGGGGGTGAAACCCACGCAGCCACGGGGAAAATGTGCAAACTCCACACAGACAGTGACCCAGGGTCGGGATTCGAACCTGGGTCCTCAGCGCTGCGAGGCAGCAATGCTAACCACTGTGCCACGTGTTGCCCGCTATGAAAAACTATGATGACAGCCTTCCCTCAGTGGACGGCGTAGATGACTGAAGGATGACAGCTTACTCTGGCCAATTATCTTCCAGTCTTTAATGCCACTTCACCCCTTGGCCACAATTGGTTGTGACTCCCCGAGAGTCATTTGAACTTTGCCTGGTGTCAGACCGGCAATGGTCAATGAAGTGTAAAATGGGTTGGCAATTCACTGGCACCAACACACACACAGTCAAAATGAATCCTGGCCAAGGACACTACATAAGTATGTTTTATACTGGAAGGAGGCTTTTCGGGAATGAGGGCAGTCAAAGCCTAACACACAGTCCAGATTTCAGTCCTACAATGACCTCCAGAGTGGAAAGGAGTAAAGTCGGCATAGAAATATCCAAGTTTGGGCGGCACGGTGGCGCAGTGAGTAGCACTGTTGTCTCACGGCACCGATGTCCCAGGTTCGATCCCGGCTCTGGGTCACTATCCGTGTGGAGTTTGCACATTTTCCCCGTGTTTGCGTGGGTTTCGCCCCCACAATGCAAGGATGTGCAGGGTAGGTTCATTGGCCACGCTAAATTGCCCCTTAATTGGAAAAAAAGCAATGGGTACTCTAAATTTATATTAAAAAAAAGAAATATCCAAGTTTTCTTCGCAAACCAGTTTCATTTCTTTTCCCAACTCGGGGTGGGGATGAAGAATGCAAACAAAGTATGATGAGGCCACTGAGAGTTGATAATTAAACGCAAAGGGAAGTAACAGCGAACAGAGGTCATTCAATGAGTACACTGTGGGGGTAGGAAGTCGAGGGAATGAAAGCCGCTCGCCAATTAAATTGTCACATTCGGAGGCAGATCCATTCCTGAGCTGGGGCAAGGAACGTGAGGGAACTTGTCTTTGACTAAAAATCACACAAGATGGGGGATGGGGAGGTGGGGCTGCTGGCGATATGGTTTGGCTCCCTCCTGACAGCACGGGTGAGTTTAATGCCCCTCATGCAGGGGAAGACTGCACTGTACTGTTGAACTGACAATGCTATGCAGGCTAAAACCACCAGCAGACTCCTGAGCTTTCTCGATCCCTTGGCTGCAGGCGATGCGAATTGTCTCCGACCTTTGGGAAATTTCCAAAGAAACTAAGTTCAGATCAGAACTAAAGGTGACAGGAGTTTAAAACAAAAACTGCAATTCAAAACCACTGTTTTGTTTGCTCTTCTTCGTCTGTTACTGACCCTCTGCTGGGTTTGTTAACTGTTTGCTGCAATTTTCGACACTGAGTATTCAACCAGGGAGGTTACACTGGAACTGAGTCCCATCTTCTTCCACATTCGTGCGAACATACTGAGTCTCAGAGAATCTTGAAGCCTGAATGGAGACCATTCGCTCTATTGGGGCTGTGCTGGACAAAAGAGAACTAAATACAAATTGTTGATGTAACAATGTTTCCTTTGGCTGTTGATACTTACTTTCAAAGCTCACAGATGATGAATGATTCCTTCAGGGTTGTAGTGTGCCCATTGCTAGGTACATCAGCAAACAGCTGACGTTCCCAGTGCAGCACTGCGGGTGTGCCACATTGCCAGAGGTGCTGTCTTTCAGGCGAGACATGAAACCGAGGCCCCACCTTCCCTCTCTGCTGGATGTAAAAGATCCCATGGCACAGTTAGAAGATGAACAGAGAGATACACTCTTACCTCCTTGCTGCAATTGTTCAAAAGCAGACTGTCCAGTCACTACCACATTTGTGGGAGCTTTCTGTCTGCAAATTGGCTGCTGTGTTTCCTACATCATAACAGTGACTGCACCTTAACAGTGCTTCACTGGCTGTGGGACTGCCTCCTATGCGAAAGACGCTACATAAATGTACCTTTTAGGTAGAGAAGAGGAGAAAATTACCAGACCAAAAAAAACTTGGTGGTAAAAAGTCAATTTGACAGTTCAGTCAAAGTTTTAATCAAAACGTCTTGTGCACAGAGATGGATTACTGGCAAGGAAGGAGCGACATTAAATCCAAAGTTTTGCCCTCTTCCAAACGTTGAGAGGCAACACCAAAAAAGTCAGATCAAAATTCAGAACCCCAGCTTCACTGCCAGACCATTTAAGAAGGCTGAAGCTGCTGAATATTTAGCTGTCAATTTTATATTTCTTAACTCAATTAGATGACTGATTAAAATTCACCGAGACAGGGGCAGCACGGTGGCACAGTGGGTTAGCCCTGCAGTCTCACGGCGCCGACGTCCCAGGTCCGATCCTGGCCCCGGGTCACTGTCTGTGTGAAGTTTGCACATTCTCCCCGTGTTTGCGTGGGTTTCGCCCCCACAACCCAAAGATGTGCAGGGCAGGTGGATTGGCCACGCTAAATTGCCCCTTAATTGGAAAAAATCAATTGGGTACTTGAAGGAATCTTTGGCTTCTACAGTACTCTAAGTTTATATTTAAAAAATTTTTTTTCTAATTCACCGATACTGAGTTTTCTGTAAAACAAGGTCTCAACCTTGGCTTGTGTCTTTCAAAGTCACTTATCAGTTACCAAAAATCTAACATCCATTATGGATTAATAAGTGATTAGCAGGAAGTGGACCTTTTCACGCTATTCCAAGGGTTGGGCTCCCAATGCTCTGATTAGGATCAGACTCTTCCTGTGTACAGAGAGGCCTTTCCCTGAATTTGACTGCTTTGACAAGATCTTACAGAGATAAATACACAACATAAAACAGTGAATAAAGAAAAAGCATTTTGCTCCGTCAAACCTGCTTCTCCCACAAACAAAATCCACTTTATCGTGGAGTTTATACTCTGTCATACTCTGCCAGGTTCTTCCATCATGGATAAGCAGATCAAGGATACTTGTATCTGGCATTGGACATTATTCGCACTGACTGCCTGCATCCTTGGTAGAACCTCCCCATGGTCATAACGAAAGACCATTTTCTCATTTTCTTCCAGAACCCTTTCAGTCGTTTTGTTCTATATTTACTGGTGCCGCGAATTGGCATTCAGTCCATGTGTCATGTGCCATGTCCCGAGGTCTCTTCTATCTTTATTCTATGCAAACGCTTGCCTCAGTCTCTTCTCCCATTCACGTGAGGGTGCCCCCCAGCTGATTGTTCTTTGTTGATGAGTTAGAAGGAGGAAGTGTTATGGGTCAGGGTTTAGAGAACCCCAAAGTGTATCAAAGTTCTTAAAGGTACTCTCACTGCAGATATTTATATACACACCCATTTATAAACACCCATTTCTTAAAGGTACTCTCACATGACAGAAGCAGCACCCAATCGACGAATGAGCACTATCAGGATGGCTCTGTCACTTGGTTCTGAAGCTAAATAATCCTTTCAAAGCCTTCCCGATGGCCCGCTAAGCTGGGCCTGTAATTACTGTCACATCAGTGCAGTTGTTGCAGGGCTCCTCGTCTTGCACCTTTGGAGTGAAATGAGGGTTTGGCGAGAGGGGAACAAGGATCAGAAGCATGACATGCACCGTATCAGACAAGAACTGGAATTCTCCAGATGTTGGGATTCTCTGTGCCTGCTGGCTGTGCACCCGTGCCCCCCGGGATTCCCAGTGGTGTGGGATGGCTTCAATGGGAAGTCCCAGTGGCAAGCTGCAGGTGGAGAGAATCCCGTCGCCGGTGAGCGGCGCGCTGTGGGACCGGAGAATCCAGTCCAAGGAGTCCTTACTTGCCACTTATCACAATCTGCCTAAAGGAAGCCATCACCACACATTCCTGCGGTCAGGCCAGATCTGGCACTGGGACAGCTGTATCAGTATTGTCAGAGAGGGAGGTACTTCCAGCCTTTACCCGTCGGTCCCTTCCAGACCAATGCAGGAGGTTCAAGTTTCACTTTGCATGTTTACGGGATGCGGGCAACTGAATCTCACCCCTAGTGGTCCTCGGATAGTGGTGCAGACCCACACTTTGGTGGCAGCGATTGCAGGGTGGCAGATGCAGTCAGTGAGAGTGGTTTCCTGGGCCCAGAACAGCAGGATTCTGACAAAAAGCCAGGCAGTGCAGCTACTGAGAAATGCGAACCTGGCGGGGGGAAAGCACTCAGCAGGGCAGGCAGCAAGTGTGCAGAGAGCTTGTGCTTCAGATGCATGCAGAGAGCAAGCTAGGGTTAATGTTTCAGCTCAATGTGTTTTCATCTCCAAAACAATGATGCACTCAAACTCTTTCTCTCTCTTCAGATGGTGTTTGACCTGCTGAACGTTGCCAGCATTTTCTGTTTCTTGAATTTTCTGGGCTGCAATGCTGACTGGGCCATGGGGAGGACCTGCAGGGCATGAAGGAGTTTGAATTGAGTTTCGTAGCAGACGGTGTCATATCTTCATTCAGTTTGCCAATAAGACACAAAGTTATTCTTATATCTTGATGTGTGTCCTGGTTTGAGCATTCCCCAATGTACTGGACGCTCCAAACATTCTGAACTGGTGACTCATTGGGGACAGTGACCAACAGTTGTCTCAATCATTAGTTCGGCAGTATGTTTGGAAGCTGAGGCTAGTCACCTGGCCAATTCTGCTTCCCACTCAGAGACATAGAACATCGAACATAGAACAGTACAGTACAGGCCCTTCAGCCCACGATGTTGTGCCCACCATTTATCCTAATCGAAGATCAACCTAACCTACATCCCTTCAATTTACTGCTGTCCATGTGCTTGTCTAAGAGTCGCTTAAATGTCCCGAATGATTCTGACTCCACCACCTCTGCTGGCAGTTTCTGACACACCACTCTGTGTAAAGAATCTACCTCTGACATTTTCCCTATACCTTCCTCCAATCACCTTAAAATTATGTCCCCTCGTGACAGCCATTTCCATCCTGGGGAAAAGTCTCTGGCTATCCACTCTATCCATGCCTCTCATTACCTTGCACACCTCTATCACCTCTTTGCCTTCTTCACTCTCGTGAGAAAAGCCCTAACTCCCTCAACCTTTCTTCATGAGACATGCCCTCCAGTCCAGGCAGCATCCTGGCAAATGTCCTCTGTACCCTCTCCAAAGCTTCCTTTCTATAATTATGATGTGGAGATGCCGGCATTGGACTGGGGTGAGCACAGTAAGAAGTCTTACAACACCAGGTTAAAGTCCAACAGGTTTGTTTTGATGTCACTAGCTTTCGGAGCGCTGCTCCTTCCTCAGGTGAATGAAGAGGTATGTTCCAGAAACATATATATATAAACAGATTCAAAGATGCCAGACAATGCTTGGATTGCGAGCATTAGCAGGTGATTAAATCTTTACAG
The DNA here is from genome assembly GCF_047496885.1 of Scyliorhinus torazame. Classification (NCBI taxonomy): domain Eukaryota; kingdom Metazoa; phylum Chordata; class Chondrichthyes; order Carcharhiniformes; family Scyliorhinidae; genus Scyliorhinus; species Scyliorhinus torazame. The sequence goes on from NC_092726.1 coordinate 16,541,422, forward strand.
ATCCAGAGATGGGGTAACCCCAGGTTAAAGAGGTGTGAATTGTGTCAAGCCAGGACAGTTGGTAGGATTTCTCAGGCCAGATGGTGGGGGATGAATGTAATGCGCCATAAATCCCAGGTCCCGGTTGAGGCCGCACTCATGTGTGCGGAACTTGGCTATAAGTTTCTGCTCGGCGATTCTGCGTTGTCGCGCATCCTGAAGGCCGCCTTGGAGAACGCTTACCCGGAGATCAGAGGCTGAATGCCCTTGACTGCTGAAGTGTCCCCCGACTGGAAGGGAACATTCCTGCCTGGTGATTGTCGCGCGATGTCCGTTCATTCGTTGTTGCAGTGTCTGCATGGTCTCGCCAATGTACCACACTTCGGGACATCCTTTCCTGCAGCGTATGAGGTAGACAACGTTGGTCGAGTCGCACGAGTATGTACCGCATACCTGGTGGGTGGTGTTCTCACGTGTAATGGTGGTATCCATGTCGATGATCTGGCACGTCTTGCAGAGATTGCCATGGCAGGGTTGTGTGGTGTTGTGGTCACTGTTCTGAAGGCTGGGTAGTTTGCTGCAAATAATGGTTTGTTTGAGGTTGCGCGGTTGTTTGAAGGCAAGTAGTGGGGGTGTGGGGATGACCTTGGCAAGATGTTCATCTTCATCGATGACGTGTTGAAGGCTGTGAAGAAGGTGTCGTAGTTTCTCCGCTCCGGGGAAGTACTGGACGACGAAGGGTATTCTGTCGGTTGTGTCCCATGTTTGTCTTCTGAGGAGGTCGATGCGTTTGTTTGCTGTGGTGCGTTGGAACTGTCGATCGATGAGTCGAGCGCCATATCCCGTTCGTACGAGGGCATCTTTCAATGTCTGTAGATGTCTGTTATGCTCCTCCTCGTCTGAGCAGATCCTGTGTATACGGAGAGCTTGTCCATAGGGGATGGCTTCTTTAATGTGTTTCGGGTGGAAGCTGGAGAAGTGGAGCATCGTGACATTATCTGTGGGTTTGCGGTAAAGCGAAGTGCTGAGGTGACCGTCCTTGATGGAGACGAGTGTGTCCAAGGATGCAACTGATTTTGGAGAGTAGTCCATGGTGAGTCTGATGGTTGGATGGAACTTATTAATGTCATCATGTAGTCGTTTCAGTGATTCTTCGCTGTGGGTCCAAAGGAAAAAAATGTCATCGATGTATCTGGTGTATAACGTCGGTTGAAGGTCCTGTGCAGTGAGGAGGTTGGTGGCCCTGGAGTAGGAAGATAGCTGGCCGCACGGGGACCGTGGAGGGGGTTATGGTGGCGGTCCGCATTCGCCGTCGGAGACTGCGGCAACCGCACAGGCCTGGCATACCACCACGAAATGGCCCTTTTTACCGCATCCCTTGCAGGTGGATGCGCGGGCTGGGCAGCGCTGACGGGGTTGCTTGGCCTGCCAGCAAAAGTAGCAGCGGGGCCCCCCGGGGTTGCCAGGCCGCATTGCAGCACAAGCTTGTGGGGGGATGGGGGCCGCGCAGTCGGAAACGTAAGCGCGGGCGTTTCTGGAGGCCCCATCCAGGGAGCCTGCAAGGGCCCGTGCCACCTTGAGAGACCTAGAGTCTTTTTCTAGCGTCTTTTTCTAGCAATCGCTGGTGGATTTGGGAGGATAGCAAACCTGCCACGAAAGCGTCCCGGACCAAGAGTTCAGTGTGTTCGCTCGCCGAAATCTGCGGGCAGCTGCAGTTTCTCCCCAACACCAGGAGTGCACGGTAGAATTCTTCCAGCGATTGCCCAGGTATTTGTCGCCTCGTTGCTAGCAGATGTCAGGCGTAGACCTGGTTTACCGGGAGGATATAATGTCCTTTTAGCAGCTCTATTGCTGCATCAAAGTCTTCTGCTTCCTCGATGAGGGTGTAAATCTCCGGGCTCACCCTTGAGTGCAGGACTTGCATTTTCTGTTCTCCCGTGGGTGTGTTTTTGGCCGTCCCGAGATACCCTTTAAAGCACGCCAGCCAGTGCTTGAAGATTGCCGCTGAGTTCGCCGCGTGGGGGCTGAGTTGCAGACACTCCAGCTTGATTCGGAGCTCCATCCTTTTAAAAACTAGCTTATTAAATTGATGCACGATCAATGACCACTAAAGCGAGGTTGTAGTCCAACTAAAGGCTTTAATAAGCTAGATGTTTCCCCCAGCAGCTCAGGTACAGAATGAAGGTTGCTGGGGCGGCACAGGCTCTTATACCCCACCTAGCAGGGTGAAGCTACCATACATCTTGACCAATAGGAAGCATACAGTTTCTACCAATGGTGTTCCAGCATTACCAGGTACCGTAATACCCCTATTACCACACTAGGGTTTTATAAAGCTGCAGCAAAACCTCGCGGCTCTTAAACTCACTCCCCCTGTTAATGAAAGCCAACACACCATATGCCTTCTAAACAACCCTATGAACCTGGGTGGCAACTTTGAGGGATCTATATATGTGGACCCCAAGATCCCTCTGTTCCTCCACACTTCCAAGAATCCTGCCTTTAACCCTGTATTCAGCATTCAAATTTGACCTTCCAAAATGAATCACTTCACATTTATCAAGGTTGAACTCCATCTGCCACTTCTCAGCCCAGCTCTGCATCCTGTCAATGTCCTGTTGTAACTTGCAACAACCCCAACACTATCTACAATTCCCCCAACCTTTGTGTCATCGGCAAACTTATTAACCCACTCTTCCACTTCCTCATCCAAATTATTTATAAAAATCACAAAGAGCAGATCTCCCAGAACAGATCCTTGCAGGACACTACTGGTCACCGACCTCCAGGCAGAATACTTTCCATCCTCTACCACTCGCTGTCTTCTTTTGGCCAGCCAATTCTGTATCCAAACAGCCAACGTTCCCTGTATCCCATGCCCCCTAACATTCTGAGTCAGCCTATCAAATGTCTCACTGAAATCCATATACACCACATCCACTGCCCGACCTTCATCAATGTGTCTCATCACATCCTCAAAGAATTCAATGAGGCTTGTGAGGCATGACCTTCCCCTCTCAAAAGCCATGCTGACTATCTTTAATCAAACTATGTTTCTCTAAATAATCATAAATCCTATCTCTCAGAATCCTTTCCAATATTTTGCTCACCACAGACGTAAGACTGATGGGTCTGTAATTCCCAGGGATTTCCCTATTCCCTTTCCTGAACAGGGGAACAACATTCGCCTCCAATCATCTGGTATTACTCCAGTGGAGAGTGAGGACGCAAAGATCATCGCCGACGGCGCAGCAATCTCCTCCCTCACTTCCCGTAGTAACCTTGTGTATATCCCGTCAGGCCCAGGGGACTTATCTATCCTGATGCTTTTCAAAGTTTCCAGCACATCCTCCTTCTTACTATCAACCTGTTTGAGTCTATTAACCTGAATCACACTGTTCTCATGAGCAACAAGGTCCCTCTCTCTGGTGAATACTGAAGCAAAATATTTATTTAGGGCCTCCCCTACTTCCTCAGACTCTAGGCACAAGTTCCCTCCACTATCCCTGTTCGGCCCTACTCTCACTCTGATCATCCTCTTATTTCTCACATAAGTGTAGAACGCCTTGGGGTTTTCCCTAATCCTTCCTGCCAGGGCTTTTTCATGCCCCTTCTAGCTCTCCTCAGTCCATTTTTGAGTTCCTTCCTGGCTACCTTGTAACCCTCTAGAGCCATGCCAGATCCTTGCTTCCTTAACCTTACGTAAGCTTCCTTCTTCCTCTTGACTAGAAACTCCACTTCTCTTGTCATCCAAGGCTCCTTCACCTTACCTCAGTGGGACAAAACTATCCAGCACTCGCATCAAGTGTTCCTTAAACAACCCCCACATTACTGTTATGCATTTCCCCAAGAACAATTGTTCCCACTTTATGCTCCTCAGCACCTGTCTAATGACAGTATAATTTCCCCTCCCCAAATTAAATACCTTCCCATACTGTCTGCTCCTATCCCTCTCCACGACTATGGTAAAGGTCAAGGAGTTGTGGTCACTGTCACCGAAATGCTCTCCCACCGAGACATCTGACACCTGGCCTGGTTCGTTGCCGAGCACCAAGTACAATATGGCCTCCCCCCTAGTCGGCCTATCTACATATTGAGTCAGGAATCCTTCCTGTACACACCTGACAAAATCTGCTCCATCCAAACCATTTGCACTAAGGAGGTTCCAGTCAATATTAGGGAAGTTAAAGTCACCCATGACAACAACTCTGTTACTTCTGCACTTTTCCAAGATCTGCCGCCCAATCTGTTACTCTATCTCTCTGCTGCTATTGGGGGGTCTATAGATAACTCCCAATAAAGTGACTGCTCCTTTCTTGTTTCTGACTTCCACCCATACTGACTTAGTGGACAAGCCCTCCTCAACTACCTCCTTTTCTGCAGCTGTGAGCTGTGGTGCACTCCCTAATTAAAAGTGCCACTCCCCCTCCTCTTTTACCTCCCTCCCTATTCTTCTTAAAACATCTAAACCCCGGAACATCTAACAACCATTCCCGCCCCTGTGAAATCCATGTCTCCGTAATGGCCACAATATCGTAGTTCCAAGTGCTGATCCATGCTCTATGTTCATCTTCCTTATTCCTGACACTCCTTGCATTGAAACAGATGCACTTTAACCCATTGCACTGAGTGCAACTTTGCCCTATCAACTGTCTAGCCTTCCTCACTGACTTGCTGCATACTATTTCTGCCTGTTGAACAGCTACCCTATCCTCTGATCCATAGCTCTGGTTCCCATCCCCCTGCCTAACTAGTTTAAACATATTTGAATTGGGGCACACATCATTGGAACACTGCACTCATTTTATATTGAAAGACAGGCTGTGGGTCTTTGGTTAGTTACAACTCACTGGGTAGACTTTCAAACATGTGAGGAGGGATTCTACGTTCCCCAACGCCAATTTCATAATCGCCGATCGGGCGGAGAATCCTTTTTTACAATGGAATCGGGGGCGGCGCCTGTTTTCACACGCTCCGCCCCCACCAAAACGGCGTCATTGAGCGGCGCACCACACGCCATTGAGACGGCCTCAGGACGTCACCTGACGCCCTCCCCCGATGCTCCACCCCCGATGGGCTGAGTTCCTGACAGCACGGGGAACGTGTGGTCTCAGTGGTCGCGAACCCGGTGTGGTGGCCACGGACTGTGTCCAGCGCTGCCACAGTTGTGCGGGAGCCGCGCTCCGGGCCGGGGGAGACTTCGGCAAGGACAGTGGGGACTGGTGGGGCGCGACCAGGGGGGGCACTATCTGGCAGATCGGGTACATGCATGGCCAGCGCCATGTTGTACACCCGGGCGTTTTACATGGCGTGGCTGCTGGCCCCTCAATGTTCGAAGGATTGGCGCTGGGGCGTCGCTGGTTTTTTCGACGTAAAATGCCTCCGGACATAGCCTGGAAATCGGCGAATCCAGCCCCTGAGTTTTATTCTTTCAGCACAGCCAGGAACAAGTCAGTCACAGCTATTCCTTGCTCCCCTATATCTTCTCACTCACAACTCTTTCCTTTCCTCCACTGAATTGGTTTCCTGCCTTTTAACCTTGTTAGCTGGGAGTCGTTCCTGATTATCAGCAATTAAGGTCAATGATTTCTTAAAGCTAAAGTGTTTTACTTTGGTCATGCTGACATTTTATACAATTTCTTAAAACTTCAGTATCAGATGCAAAGCTCCCAAAAGGCTGTGGCTCATCTCCCATCCCTCGCTCCCTCTGCTACACCAGCTAGAACATTAAAGCACCATCACCAGCATTATCACATGGTTTTCATTCAGGAAGAAGGTGAGACATGAGAAAGAATTGATCAGAACGAATGAACACTGGGATAGAAATTCATCTCAGCTTGCTTCACAAAGCAGGTGGAATTGCACTAGCTGCACAATGTGCACCCTGTCTGTTATTCCATTTGGCTCATGTTGTGCACTGTACAAGGGCAAGTTCCTGTCCCCGTAGATTCTGACTGGCTGCACAGACAGTTAGAGAACAGTCAGATGTGAATCATTTCAGTGGGCGATGATGGGGTGTTTGCCAGGCTGCAAATCTAACAGGCAGCGAGGCATAATATTGCTTTTGCGGTCAACAATGTCACCGAAGCCCCTTGGGTGCTTTATGGTCCCCGAGTCATCATCCAAGCCCTGGACTTGGATCAAACGTTGGGTATTATTGTTAGCAGCCTACGAATGCTCTTCTTCAGAAAGTTAGGGGGCATGGAATACAGGGAAATTTGCCCAGCAACACACATTGCAAACGCAGATGCCCTAAGCCACCTCCCTCTGCCCACAAGCTTGCCCCCCCCTCCCTCTGCCAAGTCACCATGTTGAACTTCCTGGAGACCATGCCAGTATCTGCAAAGCAGATTCAGACAAGGACGCAGAAGGACCCCACACTGACTAAATTTCAACATTCGATCCTCAGTGACCGAACCTGAGGACACCATGAAGCCCTTCCTCACTAAACAACAAGAGTGTAGAAGATGGCATCATCCTGTGGGGAGCCCGAGTAATTGTTCCCCCGCCCAGGTCGGCGAAAAACCATGGCATAATTACACAATGGGCACCCCAGGGTAACCAAAATGAAAATGCTCACATGAAACTATGCCTGGTGGTCTGGGCTCAATACAGACATCGAGAATCTGGTAATGCAGTGCTCCTTGTGCCAGGGGAACCAGAAGTTCCCACCTTCAGCCTCTTTGCACCCATGGAATAGGCAGGAAGACCATGGCTACGGGTGTATGTGGACTTCGCTGGCCCCTTCTTGTGATGGATGTTCTTTATTATGGTCAACGCCCACTCAAAATGGTTAGAAGTACATTGTATGTCTTTCATGACCTCCCATGCAACAATAGAAAAACTCTGGTAAAGTTTCTGTACCCACGGCATATCAGGGAACCTCATGTCCGATAATGGTAACTGCTTTACCAGTGGGGAATTCCAGGCACTCATGAAGTCGAACAGCATTAAACACATGTGAAGGCGCCTTACCATTCATCGTCTAATGGCCTGGCCGAACACGCAGTTCAAACATTCAAAACTGGAATGAAGAAAAAACCTGCTGGTTCCCTGGATACAAAATTGGCCCGTTTCCTCTTTGATTATAGAACCATGCCACACACGATGACGGGAGTCACACCAGCGGATTTGGTAATGGGACAATGACTGCGCCTCAGGCTCAGCCTGCTGTTTTCCAACTTGGGGGAGAAGGTGGAGTCAAAGCAGGGGCCCCCAAAAAGGAACTACAAAACCAGAAGACCTGAAAGGACCTTCAGAACAGGAGATGCCATCCATGTGCAGATGGCTCCCAATGCATCCCGCGAGTCGTGCTGGAAAAGACTGGTCCAGTTTCTTACAAAGTCAAAGTCCAAGGGAAGGCTGGGAGAAAACGCCTGGACCACCTGAGAAGCATGGAACCCACTCCAGCCGAGACGATTTCAGCAGAGGCGACGTCCTTGATGCCCACTGTAAATAACTCCAGGCACGGGGCCTCAGTCTATGGGGGAACCAAAAATTGTTTCTCCCCCCCCCCCCCCCCTCCACCGATGATGAAGATTTGGAGTCCGAAATGGAGACTGAAGAGGTGGATCTTCTACTGGAGGCCAGCACCGAAGTTGAGCCTCCGACTGTGGGCCTTCTAAACAAGAAAGTAACAATCACCAGTCCGTTTCACGCACCCCCCCCCCCCACCCCCCCCCTCACCCCACCCCCGATCCGGCTCCACCTGCTGCCAATTTGAGGCCTTGTACCAAGTGGCCAAAGAGGTCTCACTGCCGCGGGAATGAGGGGGATGATTCAGACTTGAACGGGGAGGGATTTGAAAACCCTCATGAGGACCACGGGGGAAATCGCTGAAGGATCTCTCCGTGGGCTTTGTGGAATATGAGTTCCCATTGGTGAGCCGACGGAGGTCCACCCAGCTGGGCTCAATACCGGGACCTTTAACTGTAGCTCCAAGGCCTGAACGGCAGTTCCCGATCGTCTGGGGCAGGGATGTTTGTGTTATGTGGCTTGGTAGCTGCTCTATTTTCAGTTCAAAAGAAACCAGTTTGGCCTTTCACTCTGGCCCTCCTGGAATTATTACAGACCTGTTCGACCAGGGGACCGTAGACTGCAGCCAGTATATTGGGCGGCTATGTTACTTCTTCACGGCAAATAATATAATGGGGAAGTTATACAGAATTTTATCCTATCAACAGTCTGTGGGCCAACAACCTACAATCGTAGAATAAATAGATATCCCCTGACACAAAGTAATTTGACCAGTTGGTGAAGCTGGTCTGGGAGCATTTCAGCCCCATACCATCGATCATAGTACAGCGATACATGTTCAACTCGGATGTCAGAGAGGCCCAGGAGAAACTACCTCCGCCTTCGTTGCCAGACTCTGGCAAATGGGCGAGCATTGTGAGTTTGGTGCAGCAGTCGGTGACATGCTGTGCTATTGTTGAGTATACGGTATTAACAATACAAGTGTGCAGGGCAATCGATAGGGGGGGGCATCAGAGCTTCAAAGGGTGCAAGAGGGCGAGGTCAACCAGTTGTGGGGCAGTATGGCTGCAGGGCGTGCAGGCAGGTCGGCAGGCACAGAGGAAGTTCCGCCATCATCCCAGGAGGGGATTTCTCATTTGTGATTTTCATTAATGACTTGGATGAGGGAGTTGAAGGGTGGGTCAGTAAATTTGCAGATGATACGAAGATTGGTGGAGTTGTGGATAGTAAGGAGGGCTGTTGTCGGCTGCAAAGAGACATAGATAGGATGCAGAGCTGGGCTGAGAAGTGGCAGATGGAGTTTAACCCTGAAAAGTGTGAGGTTGTCCATTTTGGAAGGACAAATATGAATGCGGAATACAGGGTTAACGGTAGAGTTCTTGGCAATGTGGAGGAGCAGAGAGATCTTGGGGTCTATGTTCATACATCTTTGAAAGTTGCCACTCAAGTGGATAGAGCTGTGAAGAAGGCCTATGGTGTGCTCGCGTTCATTAACAGAGGGATTGAATTTAAGAGCCGTGAGGTGATGATGCAGCTGTACAAAACTTTGGTAAGGCCACATTTGGAGTACTGTGTACAGTTCTGGTCGCCTCATTTTAGGAAGGATGTGGAAGCTTTGGAAAAGGTGCAAAGAAGATTTACCAGGATGTTGCCTGGAATGGAGAGTAGGTCTTACGAGGAAAGGTTGAGGGTGCTAGGCCTTTTCTCATTAGAACGGAGAAGGATGAGGGGCGACTTGATAGAGGTTTATAAGATGATCAGGGGAATAGATAGAGTAGACAGTCAGAGACTTTTTCCCCGGGTGGAACAAACCATTACAAGGGGACATAAATTTAAGGTGAAAGGTGGAAGATATAGGAGGGATATCAGAGGTAGGTTCTTTACCCAGAGAGTAGTGGGGGCATGGAATGCACTGCCTGTGGAAGTAGTTGAGTCGGAAACATTAGGGACCTTCAAGCAGCTATTGGATAGGTACATGGATTACGGTTAAATGATATAGTGTAGATTTATTTGTTCTCAAGGGCAGCACGGTAGCATTGTGGATAGCACAATTGCTTCACAGCTCCAGGGTCCCAGGTTCGATTCCGGCTTGGGTCACTGACTGTGCGGAGTCTGCACGTCCTCCCCGTGTCTGCGTGGGTTTCCTCCGGGTGCTCCGGTTTCCTCCCACAATCCAAAGATGTGCAGGTTAGGTGAATTGGCCAATGATAAATTGCCCTTAATGTCCAAATTGCCCTTGGTGTTGGGTGAAGGTATTGAGTTTGGGTAGGGTGCTCTTTCCAAGAGCCGGTGCAGACTCAAAGGGCCGAATGGCCTCCTTCTGCACTGTAAATTCAATGATAATCTATGATTAATCTAGGACAAAGGTTCGGCACAACATCGTGGGCCGAAGGGCCTGTTCTGTGCTGTATTTTCTATGTTCTATGTTCTATGAACAGGATCATATTGAGTGCCCAGGTGAGAAATTGGGCTGTCAGCCCAGAACTCACGATGACGGCTATTGAATCGTACCGCTCGTAGAGAGTTTGTTTATGGTGCAATAGGAAGGTCCATATTCAGGCACGTTGCCACGCCCATTAGAACGCACCAATTTTTTAAAAAGCAGCAAGTCATGGCTCCAGTGGAGAGGAGAGGAATTCAGATGAAAAACCTGAAACGTACAGATGAAACACGGTGAAAGTGTGCAAAACAGCCCAGTGCTCACAATAAGTGGAAGACCACTAAGGATGGAAGTCTACACTGGGACAGCAGCCACAGTTTAAAAAAAAAGATTTTTATTCAGGTATTTGAAAATTTTAATAAAAATAACATCGACAATGACATCAACATGGTATAATAAACATTTCCCCCCCCCCATCTCAATCTTCACACACCCGAACCATAAAACAACAATCCCCCCCCCCCCCCCCACCCCGTGCCGACTAGCCATCACCCTTTTAAGGCCAGCCTCTAGCTCGCCCCCTCCGCCTCCTCGAGCACCCCCTCAGTCAGTCGCCGTTCCCGACCTCCCATTTGTCCCCTAGTAACAGTTCCTCCTCTGTCAGCAAAGCAGCTCCCCCTCCCTCCCCCCCTAGCAACAACACGAGAAACCCAAGTCAAGCTCCAGCTTAACACCTGTTCACCCCCCACTGCGCTTCCGAGAGTCAGCTGACCCATGCTGACTTGATAGCGCCCGCCCCTAGCACCAAGCAGTCTGTCTCCCCATTGTTCTCTCCCCTCTCCCCTCACTTGAACAAACATTTTAAAAGCATCACATTCCCCAGTAAACATACATCAGAAAAAACTGTGAAGAAACAGCCACTTTAGAAAAATAATTACCCAAAAAGCAGAACCAACCCCAAAGCCCATCCACCCTCTAACCAACTCCCTGCAAGACAAAGTTACCGTTAGCCATCCAAACAGCCCCTTATTACACATAGCACTACTTATATTTATACAACCCAGCACAACAAATCACCGCCACAGTACTTCTCGAAGGCTTCAGTGTCTTTTAATTCGCCTCCAGCCTCTTTTCTTTAAAAAAAGTCCATACTTCGTCTGGTGTTTAGAAGTCCCGTTCCTCATGTGTGACCCACAGACGGGCTGGGTACAGCATCCCAAACTTCATCTCTTCTTAAAGAGTGCCGTTCTGCCCGATGAAACCCAGCTCGCCTCTTGGCCAGATCCGCGCCCAGGTCCTGATAAATGCGCAGCTCACAGTTCTCCCATCTGTTGCTCTGTTCCTTCTTGGCCCACTGCAGAACGTGTTCCTTGTCCAGGAAACGCTGAAAGCGTATCACCATGGCCCTCAGCGGCTCATTCGCTCTGGGTTTCTTCGCGAGGGCTCTGTATGCTCTATCCACTTCCAGGGGCCGAGGGAACGCCTCAGCCCCCATCAACCTCTCCAGCATGTCCGTCATATAAGCCCTCGCATCCGATCCCTCACTGCCTTCAGGGAGGTCGACAATTCTAAGATTCTGCCTCCTGGACCTGTTCTCCAGGTCCTCCAGCTTCTCCTGCATTCTTCTCTGGCGGTCATTCATCATCTCCACCTTGGTCTCTAGCATGGTTATGTATTCTTCGTGCTCGGACACCTTTTTTGCCACCTCCTGGATTGCTCTCCCGTGGGTCTCTTGATTCTGCACAACTTGATCAATTGAAGCTTTAATGGGTCCAGCGTGCCCTTCTTCAGCTTGGCGAAGCAATCTTCGAAAAACTTCACGAGCTGCTCCGTCGACCACTGTGCTGTCTCCCCGCGGCCCTTGCTCTCCGCCATGCTTTCCCGCGTTACCAGCTCTGCTTGCGTCATCTTATTGGACTTTCTCAGTCTTCTCACACGGCCACTTCTGGTCCAATTCTCCAGACGCTGGAGGGGGATTTCCCCTCACTGTCTCACTCTTCACCGATTTATCCCATAAAATTCCGAAAAAAAGGTCCAAAAGTCCGTCACAGGCGGGAGCTATTAAATGTGCGACCTACTCCTCCATGGCCACCACCGGAAGTCGGCATCAGCCACAGTTGTGGGCAAGCAAACGTTTAAATATCTTCAAGGATGTATTCAGTCTTTGAACTTGAGTGACACAACAGCCAGGTGAGCAACATACACGGGGAAGAAAGAGCCTGAAATTTTGGTAACAACCATCAGCAAAAAGGTGCCCAGGTACCTCTGATTATTGTCGAAGGACATCAGCCAAGTCTTATGGGACGGAATTGGTTGCGCCAAATCAAGTTGAACTTTTCAAAATGTCCGACAGTTTCTTCCAGGAGGTCTTCTGCAAATGTAAAGACGTATTCCAGAACGAGTTGGAGCTTAGGGATGGGCAATAAAATGCTGGCCGAGCCAGCGACACCCACATCATGTGGCATTTTTTAAAAAACATGATTGCCCTTCAAATGAGCCAGCACAGGTCTGATGTGCCCAAAGGCCTCATTTTCTGCCTACCACTGGATGATTTTAAGACCGAGAATGGACCTTGAAAACTGAGCAAATGTTATGCAATCAGAAACTTCAAACAGTGGAACATCTTTGAGTGTCGCAGTAAAATGTACTTGAAAACAAAATTACTTTGGGTTGCAAGCAGCACGTCCACAACTCAGAATTTAACTACCACATTTTTGCATGACTAAAGTGAAAAGGCCCTGAAAGTAAAATATTTGTGCCATGTGTTTCCTTTTTAAATTTGCTTTCCTGCCCAGAGGTCAACTCTCTCTGCTACGGTCTGTTACTGCCAGCTGTCAGCTGTCAGGGAAATAAATCCAGTCAAAGGTATTACTCTGCTCAACTCCTCACACACCTGTGTTTTAATATTGTCCTGCACTGCCTTCACTTCAGCTTATCCACTTTCCCAATCCCCTTCCTCCTGACTCATGAGTTTGAAGAACTTTCTCCTGTCGTCTGTTTCTCTCAATCTCTCGCTCTCTCACTCTCTTTTGGACCATTCTTTCGCCCTTAGCCTTGAACGTCATGACATGTCAAGCGTTCACCCGGGTACTTTTTGAAGAACGTGAGGCAACCTGCCTCTACCACCCTCCCAGGCATTCCAGTGCATTCCAGACTGTCACCACCCTCTGGGTAAAGACGTTTATCCTCACATCCCCCTAAAACTCCTGCCCCTCACCTTGAACTTGTATCTCCTCGTGGCTGACCCATCAATTAGGGGGAACAGCCTATCCACCCTGTCCATGCCTCTCATAATCTTGTACCCCTCGATCAGATCGCCCCTCAGTCTTCTCTGCTCCAATGAAAACAACCCAAGCTTATCCAACCCCTCTTCATAACTTAAATGTTCCATCCTAGGCAACATCCTGGTGAATCTCCTCTGCACCCCCTCCAGTGGAATCACATCCTTCCTATAGTGTGGTGACCAGAATTACATATAGTATTCCAGCTGTGATCTCACCAAAGTTTTATACAACTCTAACATGACCTCTCTGCTTTTGGAATCTATGCCTAGATTGATAAACAGTACGAAGTCTTACAACACCAGGTTAAAGTCCAACAGGTTTGTTTCGATGTCACTAGCTTTCGGAGCGCTGCTCCTTCCTCAGGTGAAGGAGCAGCGCTCCGAAAGCTAGTGACATCGAAACAAACCTGTTGGACTTTAATCTGGTGTTGTAAGACTTTGTACTGTGCTCACCCCAGTCCAACGCCGGCATCTCCACATCATAGATTGATAAAGGCAAATGTCCCATGCAGTGGGTTTTGCATGCGGTGAATTCCAGACAGTGAGCTGTTTGACTGTGGGGAGCGTCGTAGTCAAGCTCAATACTTTTCTCCTTAATGCCACCTTTGTTTTGTAACACTCCCTTTGTTTTGTGTCCCTGACTCTTTGACAATCTCTCCTTAGCTCTGACCTATCCCTGACTTTCCATTCTGCCCACCGCCTTCTCCAACTATATAATTCACTCAATTTCTGTCCCTCTTCACTTCTGAAGAAGAGTCATAGGGACTTGAATTGTTAACGGTTCCCGTATCAGCCTCCCCGAACAGGCGCCGGAATGTGGCGACTAGGGGCTTTTCACAGTAACTTCATTTGAAGCCCACTTGTGACAATAAGCGATTTTCATTTCATTTCAACTTGTGTTATAACCCCCACATAACCCAGGGGCACGACCCGATTGATCTCGCTGTGGGACTCGTGGAGTACGAGCTTCCCCACTGAAGGCATAGGACCATCAGCAGGACCGTTAATTCTCGGAGATAAAAGCCGGTCAGCCCAGGAAGGAGTCGGCAACTCAGGATGGTCCCACCTGGGACTTGGACTGTTAATTTGTATTTCTATTTCCGAACTGTGAGTAAGAAATAGACTACTTTCAACTCTCCTTTTCGGGGCTTCTGATTGACTACAATATTGGCGACGGGGATAAAATGGAACTACAGACGACACTGCTGACCACTCAGAGTACAGCTGCTTTTCAACGCAAAGCAGTAAGGTTTGCACAGTTTCAAAAATACCGCTCTTTGGTAGACTCAACGAGTTTGATGCGAGTGTGAAAGACTGGGCTCAGTACACGGTGCATCCGCATTATATCTTCAAGGCAAACAGGATTCTTTTGACCGCCTGTGGAGCCCCCACTTACAGTGTCATAAAGAGCCTAACATACCCTGCGGCCCCAGACCTCAAGACGTTCGAGGAATTAGTGACATATCACTATGACCCCAAGATGGCGGTCATTGTCCAAACATAACGATTTAACGCAGCTGATAGAACACCGGGGGAATCCATTACCCAGTTTTTAGCATGGTTACTGGCGGCACACTGCGACTATGGGCCATCCCTATCCGAGATGCTACAAGAGCGCCTTGTATGTGGGGTAAATAACATGGCAACCCAGCGGAAATTGCTGGCCGAGCTGTTGCTGGACCTAAAAAAGGCCGCTAAGATCTCCCTCTCATGGGAGAGCACAGAGAAGAGAGTCCAGGAACTCCAGGGGATGTCAGTGACTGAGGATGCGCCCATTCAGACGAGCACGAGGAGTGGGACTGCTGGGATCCTGCGCTGACCCGAATGCCGTTGGGATCAGGCCTATTGGCCAAGGACTGCCGCAACTAGGTGAGATACCACCTCAGAATCAATGGAGGAAAATACAAGGCGATGCAGCACTTGTGGCCGGTGAAACCGCAGAGACAGGAAACTACAGGTCAGTCAGCAATCTGTCCTGGTCGAGGGAGGCACCGCCTAGAGCCGGGACCCTCTACCTAGAACAGCCTGATGAGGACGAGTGCATGAAATTAAATTGCCGTGGGTTTCCCTGTCAAAATCACTGTCCAGGTGAAAGGTCACCCACTAGATATGGAGCTGTAATGGGAGCTGCAGTTTCACGAATAGGACGGCAGACATTTGAAAAGATTAAGACCGGAATTCAGCAGTTGAACTTAAGGGACACCAAGGCGAGGTGGCAACCTCCACGGGGGAACACCTAGCCTACATTGCCGGACCTTTCCAAGGCTCAACGTTCTGACTGATAGTGGGTTCAAGTCTGTCCTGCAGATTCTGTCTCAAGTCAATGCGAGTGCTGCACGCCTAGAAGCCTACCTCTCAGATAGGATATTAAACAGAGGCTGTTTTTACTCTCTCAGGTAGATGGGGAAGATTATGATCACTATTTTGAATAGACATGGGGCGATTATCTCCCTCATGGTCCTAGATGATATTTATCCCTCAAACAATATAATGAAAGCACATCATCAGGGCGCTATGGTGGCGCAGTGGTTAGCACGGCTGCCTCACGGCACTGAGGACCCGGGTTCGATCCCAGCTCTGGGTCACTGTCCGTGTGGTGTTTGCACATTCTTCCCGTGTCTGCGTGGGTTTCACCCCCACAACCCAAAGATATGCAGGGTAGGTGGATTGGTCACGCTAAATTGCCGCTTAATTGGAAAGAAATAATTGGGTACTCTAAATTTAATTTTAAAAATGAAGCACATCCCTATCAAATTGCTGGTGAGTAAACTTGCTGTTCACAAATTTTCTGTTGCATTTTCTATGTTACACCAGGATACTTCAAAAGTACTTCACTGTCTGTGAGGCTCTTGGGAATATCTGTGAAATGCGTTAGATAAATGCAAGGCCTTTTCTTTTTTTTCAAGTTAATTGGTCTGCACGACCCTTGCTTTCCTTTCCAACTTTTTTTTAGTGTTTATGGTTTCCTTCCTGTAGTCAGAGTTCTGTGCAGCTACAGAACTGTGCTCAACTGTACTGTGGCAGGGTGTGACACTGAGCACTTGGATGTGTGTTTGAGCCTGCAGCAAGTTGTTGTGCCAGCCCAGGACCCTGCAGAGATCGGAAACTGGAGAAAGAGATGGAAGCGGGCACTGAGCAGCTAGAAAAATGCATGTTCAGTCAAAGCTCTTAATTTTGAGGAAGAGATCCCCGCGCACACCCACCTCTTTCAGTGGAGGACTAATGAATAAAATAAACCGAACAGAGATACAGATCTGCTCGCCAGCTATTGCCAAATAACAGATCATGGTGGTGTGACGGCAACATTGATGCAGCCATCTTCGAAGGTCAGTCCACCCACATGTACAAACAGCCCTTTCACTAAGACCACATTTTTAAAACAATTTCTCAGCAAAACAAAAAACCTCACAATTCCTCTGCTGCTTTGCCCGGAGCTTCTCCAACCAACTATGTGTGGCTACAGAATCCCAAAATAACCCCATCGCCTTTGCAGGACAGAAAACAGAGTGTGCAGCACATGCTGATCAAAACTCACAACGGAAAAACTAGTTTATTCTGGATTGACTATGTTTACATACACACATGTCCACAAGCGGATGCTATTGGAGGTGGAAATCAATCTGGTACTTTTATATTGATTCATAGGATGTGGCTGTCACTGGCTGGGCCAACATTTTTGTCCACCCTTAATTGCACTTGAACTGCGTGGCTTGCTCGGTTACTTCAGAGGGCATATTGCTGTGGATCGCAAGTCACATGTAGGCCAGATTGGATGAGGATGGCAGATTTCTTTCCCTGAAGGGCATCAGTAAACCAGCTGAGTTTTCATGACAATGGTTTCATGGTCATCATCAGGCTGTTAATTCCAGACTTTTATTCAGTTCAAGCTTCGCCTTCTGCCACAGCGGGATCCGAACCCTGGTCCCCAGAACATTTCCTTGGATCTCTAGTTACTTGTCCATTGACAATACCACTATGTCATGACTGGAGGCAGATTTACAGATCGTGGGACCCTGCGCTCACCTTCATTTCTGGCCCCCCCATCCCAACCCCAATCCCCTCCCCACCCCGCCCACCCTCACCCCACAGAAGGCAAGGTGAAAGCCACAAAAATACACAAATTGATTGCTGCCTTTTAACTTGCAAAAGCACGACTGTATGAATGGTTGCTGAATTGAAATCCAAGCTGACTTCTTGTCAGAATGATGGGAAAGATGATCAATTTTGCAAAATGTGAATGAGGCGAGCAAACATAGAACTTGTGATGAGAAACGAGATGGAAAATAAGCCGATGACATAAAGGCAGCACAGGCCAGAGCAGGACAGAATGAGCCAGGTCAATGCAGGAGCAAATACTCCAATCAACAAGGTGAATTCAGTATATTTCACAGAGTAGGGCAGCATGGTAGCACAGTGGTTAGCACAATTGCTTCACAGCTCCAGGGTCCCAGGTTCGATTCCCGGCTGGGTCACTGTCTGTGTGGAGTCTGCATGTTCTCCCCATGTGTGCGTGGGTTTCCTCCGGGTGTTCCGGTTTCCTCCCACAGTCCAAAGATGTGCATGTTAGGTGGATTGGCCATGATAAATTGCTCTTAGTGTTGGTTGAGTGGGTTTACTGGGTTATGGGGATAGGGTGGTGTGGGCTTGGGTAGGGTGCTCTTTCTAAGAGCCGGTGCAGACTCGATGGGCCTCCTTCTGAACTATAAATTCTATGATAAGTCTCATTCAGTTTCAAAAATAAAAGTTAACTTCCTTACTTCCTCTCACAAAATCAAAGACGTTATTGTTGTGAATTCACGTGAGTGGAGTGTCCGGTGAGTCCAAGTCGAATATCAGTGACTTTGTCTGGCAGTATTCTGTTCTTTGTCCTCAAGACTTTCTGAAGGCTCTGGTGGTTAGAACTGCCAACATGTGACCAGCTGCAGCCATTGTATCAGACCAGCAATGGTCCATTTTGAAAAACAGAATTTAAACAAAAGGATATGGAAGAGGGACATATTTTAAAGATTTTCTTGCTTCATCCCTTCTTAGCATGGCAATTTAGGCAGTTTTTTCTATACTTTTTCTTCACAAAATCATCAATTGGTAAAATGTTCCTGATTCATCGTACTTCTCAAGTAATTTTGAACTCTTTTCATCAGAAGCATTTGTGACAGATATTGTAAAACATATTTTCAGAATGGTTTCCACATTTGGAAAGGTTGCCTGCAAACCATCACATACAAGTCTGTGCAAATCAGCTGGTGATATGGAAGCACAGCGCTCATCATTATCGATTAAATAAATAAACTGTTTCAATTCATCTTCAGAAAGATTTGTGTCCTATGTCCTCCCAACAGAATTCACCTAATTTCTACTGCAGTGGCTTTTAGTATTCTCACCCAAACATTTTTGAAATTCATTTACGGGATGTGGGCGTCACCTGTTAGGCTAGCATTTGTTACCCATCCCTGGTTGCTCTTCAGAAGGTGGTGGTGAGTTGCCTTCTTGAACTGGTGCAGTCCTTGAGGTTTAGGTACATCCACTGCGCTGTTCGGGCAGGTGTTCAAGGATGTTGCCCCAGCAACATATATTTCCAAGTCACGGTGGTGAGTGATTGAAGGGGAACCTCCAAGTGGTGGGGTTCCCAGATATCTGCTGCTCGTGTCCTTCTGGAAAATTCTGCCAAAAAACACGCAAAGTAAATCAAGTTTCCTTCAGAGATTCACTTCTACTCTGCATTGCATCATTATTGTGTCACAAATAACATAGGCAGTCTCAACAATGATCTTTGCTTTCCCTTTTAAGGTGATTTAATTGTCTCTAATTTAATCGCAAATAACTTCATGTGTCTTGTACACTTCTCATCATCAGAGGGACCTGAATTTTTTGTTAATATTAGTGCCTCTGCGTCAACTGAGCTATAGTGATTTTGAATTTCCAAGTCAAAACTTTTAACTGAGGTTACCAATTGTGCAGCATTCAATAAAGTTGTCTCGACATTTCACAGCGGTTTGCTGATGGTATCAATTTTTTTGAAGTAAACAGTTTTTCACGAGAGTAAAAAACACCAAACCGTACTTTTTAATCTCTACTAAGCATTTCGCTTCAGCTTTCACATGTGATTTTTCATAATTTGGTGCAGCTATGTAACTCCACCTCTGGCCACCACCTTCACAAAGCAAAATGGCCAGCTATTAAGTGCCCCAGGAACGGGAGCAACTAGCATTCGATTTGATGCGGCATTAGATGAATTTCCAACATGCCATCCTTTGACAGGATTCAAGTGTTTCAATTACATGGTGCAGTTCACTGCTTTGCTGCCAAATGCTTTATGATGTTCTGGTGTCAGTAATGCAGCCCCTGGCTATATAGTGGGAGCAGGGAGAAGAGCTTAGGTAGAGAAACGGATTGAACACACAGCAAATGCACCCAGCTCATTTCCCCTGAACTCCCCGAAGCAGACATATTTCCTGCTGCAGGTGACAACGTTCCTGAGCTCCCTGCACACTGTAACGCATTGTTCATAAATACAAACTCGGAAAATATCATGTTTTTGCACGTGGAAGC
Source organism: Scyliorhinus torazame (assembly GCF_047496885.1). NCBI lineage: Eukaryota > Metazoa > Chordata > Chondrichthyes > Carcharhiniformes > Scyliorhinidae > Scyliorhinus > Scyliorhinus torazame. The sequence goes on from NC_092726.1 coordinate 16,561,089, forward strand.
ACTTCAGGAACACGATCAAATGTGCTAAGTTTCACAACTTGGTATTTGGGGAAATAAGCAGTCTTTAGAAATCTCAATCCAAGCATAACATTTCTTGGCAGAGCGATAGTTTCTGCCTGTAAAATGATTGCACTGTGCTGCTGCCCGTGCGCATTCATGGCAGACTGGCTGAGAAAGGCTATGATGGGGACCAAGACGGAATATGGAAACCTGAGCAGGAAAGAGTGTCCGGTCAACGGTTTGGGCAAAGTATATCGGTGTAAGGTTCCTTCTGTGCACCGAACATCGGGAAATCCTAAATCTGCTCCTCAGATATCTGCCTGCAAGCTTGCTCTACTAAACATGCAGAGGAAGTCTTCTTTTGCTGTTGGGTCCCGTTGGCTCCCTTTGACTATATGGCGTAGAAGGAGGCCATTTGGCCCATGATGCATATGCCAGGACCTTGGAGGAGTTTTTATTAATCTGACCTCTTTGTTCTTTCCCCACAATCCTGTAAATCTTCTCCCTCAAGTGCTTGCCGGATTATTATAGTTTGCCGTCAGAAAAAATGTCTTCTTATTCTGCCTTTGCTTCTTTCGCTGGTCACGATAAATCTGCGTCCACTGATCCACCTGTCACTGGCAAAACCATTCATAATTATGAACATAGGGATCAAATCTTCTCCTAACCTTCTCTACTCTAACATTCTCACCACACAAATGCCAGGCAATGATCATCTCCAACAAAAAGGAGAATCTCACTGTCCCACCTTGCCATTTAATGGCATCAAGCATCAAATGCTCCCACTATCAACATCCTGGGGGTTACTGTTATGTGGCTACAACAGCTGGTCAGAGGTTAGGACACCTGCAGTGAGTAACTCACCTCCTGACTCCCCAAAGCCTGTCCAGCATCTACAAGGCACAGGTCAGGAGTGTGATGGAATACTCTCCACTTGCCTGGACGAGTGCAGCTCCAGCAACGCTCAAGAATCTCGACACCATCCAGGACAAATCAACCCGCTTGATTGGCATCCCATGCACCACCTTAAACATTCACTCCCTACACCATTGATGCATAGTGGCAGCCGTGTGTACCATCTAGAAGATCTATTGAAGCAATTCATCAAGGTTCTTCTGACAGCACCTTCCAAACCTGTGATCTCTGGCACCTAGAAGGACAAGGGCAGCAGATACGTGGGGGAACACCACCACCTGGAAGTTCCTCTCAAGCCACTCACCATCCTGACTTCAAAATGTATCGCTGTTCTTGTACTGTTGCTGGGTCAAAATCCAAGAACTCCCTCCCTAACAGTACTGTGGGTGCACCCACACCACATGGACTGTAGCAGATCCCATCAAGCCACCCATCAGTCTGACTGGACCATATCACATTCTTTTTCTGTCACTGGGTCAAAGTCCTGGGATTCCCTCCTTCCTGACAGCACTTACACCACATGGACTGCAGCTGTTCAAGGTGCCGGTTACCACCACCTTCTCAAGGGTAAATAGGGAGGGCAATAAATGCTGGCCTAGCCACTGATGCCCACATCCTATGAAAGAATTTTAAATATCAAAGTTGAACAACCCCAGATACTCAATGTGACTGAAGTCTCTCGTCCCGTATCAATAATTCTTTCCTCCTGACTACACTGCTTGCTTCATTGGCTGGGAAGGGCTTTGGGATGTCGTGAGATTGTGAAAGGCTGTCTGGAAATGAATGTTTTTCTCCCTGTATCACATCCAGATTGAATGATATCCTCTCGCCCAAGTCCATCCATTTCCAGCATTGTGACTGAACAGTGTTGGACATTCTTCTCACTTCTGAAGCACGAGGCACTCAGACCTTGCTGGAACCTGTCGCCGCAATTTTCCTCAGTAATGACCGCCAACCAGACAAAGAGAGAAAAAGGTACCACAGGTGATATATGTGCTTTGGAGCTGCACTCTGTTTTTCGAAAATCCTGGCAGTCACATAAAACTGACTTGAATAGCTTCTTGGGATATTTCAATTCTGCTGCCAAGATTAATGAGACAGTGGAGGAAGGTTCATGTGCAGCAGAAATGCGAACATGGACCAGGTGGGCTAAATGGCCAGTTTGTGCGTGATAAATTTTATGCAGTGCTATATCAAGCCAGAAAGATGTTATAGCGGTTGTTGTCACGCAGGCCTCACTGATTAAATACTCAGAGATTGAGCCCAATTCTTGGTGGATGTCGGTATTTTAACAAATACAAAAGGTGAACTCTTGTCGTACTTGGCACAAACTTGTTCCTGCAGAGCAAGCTTCTTATAATGGTGAAAGCGCCCGTGTCTGGGAAGCAGCACTGAGAAAATGGATGGATGAATAAATGACTGAATGATTTCCAGATTGTACTTAAAAACCCGAGGGACTCAAACAAACAGGCTGCTATTTCAGATTTCACTGTATTTCCGGTGAGACCAAACTCCAGGAGAACCTTGCCCTGCTCTTACATTCTAAATAAGCAGCGTCAGAATGGAACACGTGTTTAGTAGTCAAGGAGGAGTCTGGAAAAGAGAACAAAAAATGGTCTGTTTCGAAAGGGAAAGTATTTACAAGGAACAGACCAAGTCCCAGCCGGGACTATCCTGCTTTGCCGGCTCCTACCTGGGCGGGCTTTTATGGCAACGAATTAACAAGCTCGCTGATGGGCCTCTGTCCCTCAGCGGAAGAGCTCGTACTCCACGAGGCTCATGGGGAGAGTAATTGGGTCAGTCGTACATGTGGCCTGGTCTAGTAACTAAACAAAAATCGTGCTAATCTTGTTTCTTTTTTTTTCTTATTTTTTTAAAAACTACCCAATTATTTTTTTCCAATTCGGGGCAATTTAGCGTGGCCCATCCACTTACCCTGTACACCTTTGGGTCGTCGGGGTGAGAACGACCCAGACACGGGGTGAATGCGTAAACTCCACATAGACAGTGACCCGGGGCCGGGATCGTACCCGGGTCCGCAGCGCCTTAGGTAGCAGTGCTAACCACTGCGCCACCGTGCCGCCCTCTAATCTTGTTTCCACGGATCCTGTGGTCTGTTTCTTCATCCCTCTCTTGAAGGTCTGCACCACACATTCTGCCAGCCCGGTTGAGAAAGGGTGATACAGGGCCGTGCGGATGTGTTTCACCCTGTTTGCCTTCACAAAGCATTCACATTCGTCACTGGTGAACATATTATGGGCCAGGGTTTAGAGAAACCCAAAGTGTATCATGGAGTTCACCTGACCCACAACTTTTAATAGATTGTGGTATGGGGAGCACTCTGCAGGTGTGGTACAGCAGAAATGGAAAAGTATTTTTTAAAAGCAAAACAATGTTTATTCTATGAACTCAAGTTAACTTTTTTAAAACATAGAGTGGACATCTTAGCAACCATCAATTCAAATACAACCCCCAAAGAATACAACACTAAGTAATGCTTAAGCTGTCCTTTTAACATCCATAACACTTGAAAAACCTTTAAAACAGAAACACATCAGGTTAAAGTCACTACTGAGAGCAGTTATTAGTTTTAAATCATCAAAGGATCGATTTACAGTTTTTCGATTACAGAGAGAGAGACTAATACCCCTTCTGGCTGTGACTGCAGCTATCCAGCTCTGAAAAACGAAACTAAAACATACCCTGCAGCAAATAGCCTAAAACAAAAGTAAAAAGCAGACAGCCCAGCTCCACCCACTCTCTGACATCACTGCAGTAGCAAACACCCATTTCTTAAAGGTACTCTCACTACAGATATTTATATACATACCCATTTATAAACACCCATTTCTTAAAGGTACTCTCACATGACACCTCCCCCCAAGAAAAATAAATAAACCATCAACTTCAAGATGGTTTCATTTTTCACCTTTTCACTATCCTTCAAGAAATGCTCACAGTAAATATACTTTTTGTTTGAAAAAAAAACAACACACGCAAACAGGTATAATAATATAGTCCTTTTATTTTCTTCTTCCTCCAACTGGAATCCTTCTCGATTGACAGTCTCTTTGAACAAGAAGGTCTCTGCACGATCCATCCATTTCTCTACACCTCGATATTTCTCTTTAAAGTCAGATACTTTAGTTCATTCTGATCACAGAGTCCCTTGTATTTCTCCAACACAGGAGCAATGGTTATCACAGCTTTCAGGCAGTCAAATGACTGTTTAAAGTCCGCTGTCCACTGAAATTTTCGACGTTTCTTCAGCAAGTCCATCAGTGGAGCAACCACGCTACAAAAAACTTGTCACCACTGTTCGATCAAATCCACTCATGCCAAGAAATCCCATTATTTCCCTTCGTCTCGAGGGTATCGGAAACTTCTCAAGGAAAGTGACTTGGGCTTTTCCAAATTCACTTTTGGCTAGGTTTATCACCAAACCCGCCTCCTGAAGTCGATCGAATAACTCCATCAGAGGTTTTAAATGTTCTTTCCATGTCTGGCTGAAAATTACCAGATCGTCGATGTATACCGCACAATGGGTAATCCTGAAACAACTTTGTTAGTTAACCGTTGAAATGTGGCTGGGGCGTTTTTCATGCCAAATGGCATAACTTTGAATTGGTACATACCATCTGGAGTCACAAAAGCTGAAATCCCCTTCGCCCTTTTGGATAAAGGTATGTGCCAGTAACCTTTAGGTAAATCCAGTTTGGAAATAAAAGCTGATTGTCCCACTTTCTCAATGCAATCCTCCAAACATGGGATAGGATAAGAGTCCATTCTTGTAACTGCATTAACCTTTCTATAGTCCACACACAACCGTTGGGTACTGTCTGGTTTTGGTACCATCACTATGAATGAGCTCCATTGGCTCAACCCACTTCAATTATGCCATTTTAAAGCATACTCTCAATCTCTTTGTTAACCTGTGCCAATTTTAAAGGGTTAAGGGCCCAATGCATTTCAACCCCTCAGCCAGTGGAAACAGTTGTTTGATTGGAACAGCATTTCCCACATCTACATCATGTATAGCCATTTTAGTACTTCCCAATTTATCTCAACAAACTTGAACCACTCCGGCGTTGGGCAGCCCGGAAGGTGTGGAATCCTCTGCACCTTCGGGGGCTAGGCCGGCGCTGGAGTGGTTGGCGCCGTGCCAACCGGTGCCAAAGGGCCTCCGCCGGCCTGCGCAAGTTGGCCCATGTGCAGAAGCGCCAGCGTGTTCGGGCGCATGAGCAGAACCGTTGGCGTGTTTCCTGCGCATGCGTAGGGAGTTTCTTCTCCGGACCGGCCATGGCGGAGCGTTACACAGGCCGGCGCGGAGGGAAAGAGTGCCCCCACGGCACAGGCCCGCCCGCAGACCGGTGGTCCCCGATCACGAGCCAGGCCACCGTGGGGGCCCCCCGCCTGTCCCCCTCCGATGACTCCGCAGGCTGCCCTCAGAGCCAGGTTGTGCCGGTACGGACCTGGTCTAATCCACGCCGGCGGGACTGGCCGAAAACGGGCGGCCGCTCGGCCCATCAGGGACAGGAGAATCGTCGGGGGGCCACTGCCAACGGCCCCCGACTGGTGCGGCGTGATCCCCACCCCCGACAAAATACCTGCGCCGGAGAATTCAACAGATGGCGTTGGAGCGACGGGGTGGGATTCACGCTGTCCCCTGGTGATTCTCCGACTCGGCGGGGGGTCGGAGAATCCCGCCCCTTGTTCCGATGTGGTTGGGAACATACAAAGGGAGCACGTCAACGCATCCGGTCATCCTCGCCAAACTTTTCAGTATACTTCTGATCTTCGTTTTTCACGGTAACTTCATTGAAGCCTACTTGTGACAATAAGCAATTATTATTATTTTGTCCACTCTGATTCTCTTACCAATCATCTTAAATCTGGGCCCAATGCATTTCAACCCCTCAGCCAGTGGAAACAGTTGCTCTCTATGTTTTCTACCTAAACCCCTCATAAATTTAAAAAGACCTCCATTAAATCCCCTTAGGTTTCTCCGATCTCAGTAGAAGCCCAGCTTCTCAGTAGAAGAAGCCCAGACTATGCTATATACCTGTAATCCCTCATCCCTGGACCCATTACCATAAATCTCTGCTGTATCCTCTACAAAGCCTTAACATTCTTCCAAAAGTGCAGGCACAATACTAAAAGCTGAGGTCAAACTGTTTCATAGTGAATTGTAACGTTTTTATTTTTGCACTCTATTCCTCTATGTATGAAGCCTCTCGAAAGCTCACATCTCAGCATGATGTACATCTGGGGCTGTTTAGCACAGGGCTAAATCGCTGGCTTTGAAAGCAGACCAAAGCAGGCCAGCAGCACGGTTCAATTCCCGTAACAGCCTCCCCGAACAGGTGCCGGAATGTGGCGACTAGGGGCTTTTCACAGTAACTTTACTTGTGACAATAAGCGATTTTCATTCATTCATTTCATCACTGCCCGGTTTAATTTCGCATATCTTGGCCTTGCGTGGAACGCAATCAGCTCTGCTTCCTTAAACCTGACCTTATGCAACATCCGGGCAGCAACATGCAAAAGACTCAGAAGTATCACAAAGAACAACCGCATGCAAAAGTGCGAATGCATCCTAAACTCACAGTGAGATGACTGATTAAATGTTGGGTAGAACACTGGGGAACTGCACCTGTCCTTGAAGTGTGGGCTTTTGCATGTCCAGTCATACAGGTCGACAAGGTTGTGGTTTAACATCTCATCCAAAAGATGCCGGGTGGGATTCTCTGTCCCGCCAGCGCGCCGCGGCCCCACTGGCAGTGTGATCTTCCATTCCGGCAGCTGGTCAATGGGGTTTCCCATTGTGGGCATGCCACATCGTCGGGAAATCCACAGGCATGGGTGTGCTGCCGGCGAAGCGAAGGATCTCGCCGACGGAGAATCCCACAGGAGATGTCCAAAAATATCTAAACTATGTATTTGAATGTCTGGCGTAGGATGTGAACCCATCAATGGTCTGGCTCAGAGGCATAGGTCCGCTGAGCCAAACTGGCACTCTGTGAAGCGAGAGTTAAACAATGCACAGTCCCCATTCAAATAATTCCAGGGATTAATAAAGTCAGGAGGAAATGTGGCAGTATTGATGCAGGATGCCTCATGCGAGGACAGAGTCTGCTGAACTCTCACTGAGGGGGAATTCCTTGAGATTGCACTGAGGACTTGCGCGGGCGGATATGCAGCTGTGAGTATGCATGACACCAGCTGCAATGTTTGCAGATCTGGAGGTTTGAGGACATTCGCAGAGAGGCAGACTAGAGCAAGAAGTCACTGGTCTGAATTTCAGAACAATCGAAGTCTTAATGTATGCACAGGCACCTGACAAGAATATCCTGGACTATTGACCGGGTCTAAGCACAGTGAAAAGATTCTTGTGATGGCCGCAAGATGGAAACAGAATTACTGGGCAGGATCACTCAAACCAAGCCCAAGATCCGAGTTTTTTTTGCTTTTTCTTAAAATTGTACTTGTTCTCTGGTGCAGAGCACATATCCGGCATTGAAACACAAGAAATGAATTGTTGATTGCAACAATGCACAGATATTGGAGGTTTCCTACTCAATGAAAATGAAGCAATAGTTTAGTCCTCAGATTCTCCCTCAGTTGACATTTTTGCCTCCAAAAAGTTACAGCGCTGGATGATGGGGTTCTCTGCCTTCTAGATCTCCCACTCATTGCTGGTTGTACATGTACGATAGACAGTGAAGGCAAAGTGAACAATGTAATTCCAGTGCACAACTTCAAGATAAATCTCAAGGACAGGACATCAAACTGTCAAAACGGCCATCGAGGACTAACAGCAGGAGGTTTCTCTTCAACCAGTGTCTAACTAACGTCCCACTTCCATATTTAGCTGGTATTTGAGGTATTTTGGTGGGAGGGATGCGAAACATCTTCCGAATCAGTGCACCTCAGCATTCTACACTCTCAAGGCCTTTGACGATGAACGAATAGCGATGTTCTGGTGTGGTGGAATGAGTTCCCGCGATGGGCAGGTGTAGATAGCCTCTGCGTTTCCAAGTACCAAAGAGGATACTGAGACAAATTCCCAGCTTTAAAATTGGCATTACTAGTTTTCTGAGGCTGTAGATGGAATGAAGACTTGCACCCAGTGGGAATTACCCGGAAATCACGGGTGGCCTCTGTGCCGACAGTTACATACACACACATGACCATCTCAGGAATCAATCCATAATTTTTTGGTCAGCTTTTTGTGCCAGAGGAAGAACCGAGAGGGGGGCAGACTCCTGACCTGGTACGATCAGCAACGCAGTAGGAGGCCACTGAGCCCCTCAAGCCTGTTCTGCCAATCGATGAGGTCAAGTCTCCTAACTTCATCCAATCAAAGTGTTGTGTTTGGAGGATTAAGTGGTGGTTTGTAAACAATGGGGTGATTCATAGTGGCCTTACTTTGAGACACAGTCAGAGCCGGCCACTGACAATCTTCTGAAGCTTGGCTGCAGTTTCAGAGTTGAAGTCAGCTCCGAGCTGGCCATATTTCAGCCTGTTGCAGGCCTCTTGAAAGGACACCTGTTTGTGGCTGTGAAATCAATTAAAATGTTTCATCTGGGTCTGGCAAACACTATGCACGGGCTCTCCATAAATCCACGAAACCACTCAGTGTTTCACCAAGCGAGTTTCCTTTTGCTGGGCGAGTTTGGCCTTTCAACATTTTAAAATAATGCAGCCCATTCAGGCTGAGTAATTAGCTGATGGATGCCAAGATGAAAAAAAAGTTTGTTTTTATAAAATCCAGATGTACTTTTCAACAAGTCACTTTTTATACTCCCCCCTCTTCACCCCACGCCCCCGCCCCTATTTCCATTTCCAGCTTTCCTCTACTCTGTGTGCACATGCCCCCTTGCCCTCTCCAGAAACCACACAACCTATCCCTAACCAGAGGCCGACAGCAACGCCCTCTGGCCTCTCCTGACTCTGCCCCAATTTTGCTTGGATGACGTTGGAGTATTCGGTTTTGAGGATGGGCCCTTCAGCCCGTTCAAACCCAACGTCTTAACAATTGGGGAAAGACCTGATGTTTCTGAATCGGTGTTGAGACTGGACAACATGTGCAGATGACAAGCAGAGCCTATTCTTTAGTAAAATGACTTGACGGACGCATCACTGTGCAACGGTTTCATCAATGAGTCATTGCGATTTAGTGTGTGCTCCCTGGGCCCTTCAAGATTGGCACCAACTGGAAAGGTGCCACAGCCTAAGTGGGTGCCCTCTACATACACACTGAATCAAAAGTCCATCAGGCCTACCTGCCACTACTCACCCTATCAAAATCAGGCTGACAACCATCTCTCGTGGCTTCAGAATGCACTGGATCAAAAGGTGAAATTCTTCCAGTCTATAATTGGGATGATAATATTGTGTGTGACAGCAATGTGAGGAGAACCTCAGTCTGTGCGTCCTCTGAAAACTATTAACAGATGGTATACTGCGAGATAACATAAAGAATCATGGCAGGTTATTCAACCCTCTGAAATGCACAAGTTCTTAGTCAATCTTCCACCTCAAATCCTCCTTGGTTCCCTTCATGTCCAGAAAAGATGTTGTTGTCAAGCAACTGTAATGCCACAACCCACTCGGGTAGAGAATGGCAAAGGTTCACAACCCTCTGAGTGAAGGAACCTCTCCTCACCTCTCTCCTCAATGGGCGGCCACTGAGACTGTGACTTCTCTCGTTCTTGTCTCTCCAGCCAGGGGAAACAACCTCTCAGTATCTCTCCTGTCAAGCCCTCTTGCAACTTTCTACATTCCACTGACCCTGAGCTTTATTTACACTGATGCCCTGAAGTAGGTTTCTGCTACTTGGAAAACACATCCCCAATTCTTTGTTTTCCTCTGTAGTTATGGCATGGGGATACAGGATGTGAGCAACAAACTAGCATTATTTCCTTAACCATCTTAACCAGCAGGCCTAATTTTCTTTAGCTGGTGATGGAGGATGATCACACCAGAGAGCCGGCAGGCAGTGTGGGCTGGTGCCTGGAGTGGGACCACCTATCAGTGCACAGTTGGTAGGGTGACCTCCAACATTGGGGTTCATCCATAGAATCCAAACAGTGCAGAAGGAGGCCATTCAACCCATCGAGTCTGCTCCGACCATCTGAAAGAGCAACCTACGTAGGCCCACTCCCCGGTCCTATCCTCGTAACCCCACCCAACCTGCACTGCTTTGGACTGTGGGAGGAAACCGGAGCACCCGGAGGAAACTCACGCAGACATGGGGAGAACGTGCAAACTCCACACAGACAGTCATCCAAGGTCGGAATTGAACCCAGGTCCCTGGCGCTGTGAGGCAACAGTGCTAACCACTGTTTATATAGTCGCCACTGCCCTCCACCCTTTCACAAACCTTCCCTTTTGCTCTTTAGCTGACTGCACCTCCACTTTACTCCGCCACCACCCCGCCATAATAAACACCTCCCCGGCTCTGCACTTGCTCAACTTCACCTCTTCACATCTTCCAGTCCTGCGGATTACTCATTGACCTGAACCATGAACCCTCTATCCAGATGCTCCCTGATTTGCTGAACGTTTGCAGAATTTTCTGAGTCCTCACTTTTTGTTTCTTTATAACTGGCATAACATACCATAGGTTAATCTGCTGTTTACCCCCTCCCTCTACTCCCTGTGCCTGCTGGCATCCTCATCACTGGAGAAATATTTCTTAATTTAGCGTGCACTGAAAGGGTTAGGAGAATATTTGAGAACAATTATGTTGCCAATAACCGTGAAAATGACTTGAGCAGTAAAATACTTCAGATGGTTGTACGGAATGTTGTCCAGAGTTTCTGGCACTTTCTGAGCTTATCTGTGAAGACCATGTGAAATCAAGTTAGCTTGCACATTCTCCCCGTGTCTGAGTGGGTCTCACCCCCACAACCCAAAAAGATGTGCGCTAGGTGAATTGGCCACGCTAAATTGGCCCTTAATTGGGGGGGGGGGGGGGGGAAATTGGGTACTTTAAACTTTTTTTCAAAAGTGAAATCAAGTTAGCAATGCCAGACATTTGAACATCTGTCTGAATCCGCCCCCCCCCCCCCCGCTACAACATCTGTCTATAACCCTGCTAAATACCAACCTGTCAGTCACTGAGAACAAGGCGTTGGCTTCTACGCAACTGGTAGCACTTTCAACTCCGAAACAGAAGGTGGTGGGTTCAAACCTCACTCTGGAGATGAGAGTACAAAATCAAGGCCAACACTCTAATGCAGCACTGAGGGAGATTGAGGTGGTGTTTCGCTGCAAGAGGCATTGAACCTAGATCTCCCGACCATATGCCCTCCCCGATGAGTGCACCATGTTAGAGAAGCACCGGGTGGTCATCCCCAGTGTCCTGGTCGACATTACCCCTCAATTGACATTCGAAAAACAGATTATCTGATCGAGAGCACGTTGCTGTTTGTGAGAGGTTGTTGTGAGCAAATTGGCTGCTGCATTGTAACAGCTGATAACATGACAAAAGTACTTAATTGGTTGTGATGCCCTGAGATCGAGATAGGCGCTCGGTAAATGGATTTTTTTGCCTTTTCGCCCTTAATATAGAAAGCCACATTATTACGATCCCAGGCCAGACCTCAACAGTAGCGAGGATAATGGAACGAAACCGCAATATGAAATGTTTGTTTATTTGTAAGACTGTGCATAAAGAACGATTCGCTCGCTCCAGGAGTGATTGGATGAAGAAATAGGGCTTTGGTATTTTAAAAGAAAACTTTATTATGAATGTAATATCAAACTTTTTAACTGCACACCTGAAAATAACAGCTTTAAATTACCCCTGAGCACTACTACTCAATTCTCCATTAAACCAGAAGAAAATAAACATACAGCTCTCAATCCAGCTTAAGAATCAGCCGGGCATGGGCTAATAGTTGTTTTGCAGAACAGATTTGGGCCTCGGTTAGAACCTCTGCAGACTCTGGCTGAATGTCTTCAAATAGCTGCTTCACCTGGGCTGTTTCAGCCTCTTCCTTGTCTTCAGACAAAACTGCTCTGTTTTAAACAATGATCACTCTTTTTGAAACAATCCTACTGAGAAATAAAGCTGCCTTTACTTGTGGACTCTGTAGTAGCCAGATTCGACTTCTTCAAAAGCTTTCTCAAGTATGTTTCCCAGGGTGTTTATTTGCCGTAACCTGTTGTGATACATGTTTGTAATAACATACATTAATTTTCCAGGGACTGAAAGCACATTATCTCCCCAGGGACTTTCCCCAGTCAAACCACAATACATTGGCATAGACTGACAAACACATTCCGCTGTCAATTTAACCTTCTGGCTGCTAAAAGCTCCCAGGACCTGCAAAACAGAATCCTTTTTAAACGTGACCACTATAGTCAAACACACTCCAACCACAGGCTTTTAACGCTTAAATTGCCCAAGACTTAGAATCCAATATTCCTAATATCTTCCAGTTGTCACAACATAGTACATTCAGGAAAAGGAACGAGAGAAGAAACAAATTAACGTTTTTGTCACCTCTAGATGGAACTAACAGAACAGAGAGGACCTAGATTTCATCCAGTGCCTGAGCAGAATTAATGTAACTGTGGTGAAGTGACAGGACGAGCATTAGAACAGGAAGAGGAATTGACCAGGGTCTCAAGCCCTGACTGCATCTGGCGATCTGAAGGAAGGATTTGCATTTGAAAGGTGACTTTCACGTCTCTTCCTTGTACAATGTCATGACTTCAGAGGCAATGAGATTACTTTTTAGGTTTAGGCCCTGTCCTCGGCAGATGTGGCAATTGGTATTGAGCAAGATCTCACACGTTGCAAAAGGACAATCAGATTATCATAGATTATCATAGAATTTACAGTGCAGAAGGAGGCCATTCGGCCCATCGAGTGCTTGGAAAGAGCACCCTACCCAAGGTCAACACCTCCACCCTATCCCCATAACCCAGTAACCCCACCCAACACTAAAGGCAATTTTGGACACTTAAGGGCAATTTATCATGGCCAATCCACCTAACCTGCACATCTTTGGACTGTGGGAGGAAACCGGAGCATATTTTATTTCTGCTGTTTAGTGGAGGGAGGAATGTTGGCCGAACACTGGGAGGGTGCTCTGAATTTCCTCAAGTATTGTTGCTGGATCTTACACATCCATTTGGCTCAGCTTATGCAGCTTCAGTCTGATAATTGGCTCGCTTCTGTGTCAGGAAGTTGATTCGGATCATCCCAGCATGCAAAGTCCAAGGCTGACACTCCCGTGCAGCACTGAGGGACTGCTACATACCTGGAGATGCTGCCCTTTCGATGCGGGATTGACCCCGGCATCATTCTACAGCCTGGGAAAACCAAAGTGAAGTCTTTCCTGTTTTGCTTGTGCTGTTTTCTGAACCAGTTGTTTATAAGAGGGCAATGCTGGCGCGCCATGAAGTTGTCACAAGCTGCACTTGGTGTCACCCGAAATGCCAGAACAGAGATCATAAACTTAGCTCTGCCGGCAATCCTATATCTCACCCGTGACTGGTAAACCGCACTGGTAACTCATTACTGGTAACCACCAACCTGCTGTGCACTGGCCCATGTCCCAGCCTAGAAGAACCTCGCCAGTTCCACATTCTCCCCTCTGCTGGGTGACTTGTGCTCTCCAGTTCCTGGGGCAGGGATGGAAGATTGGAAGTTTGAGCCACCCCTTCCATCACCGGGGCACTTTGTGCTGTGGGAAATGCGATTCCATTCTGAAGCAAGCGTGGGTGGCAGGAGGTGTTTGGTTAATGCTGCCATCTGCTGGTCACAAGCTGTCTGGACTGCTGCACAGGCAAGCGATTTTTCTTTCAACAACAACTTGTATTTACATAGCACCTTTATTTACCCTGATGAAATGTCTCAAGGTGCTTTTCATGAGCGTTATCAAACAAATGTTGACACTGAGCCCGAGTGAGATTTTTGGACGGGTGGCCAAAAATGAACTTCTTACAAGAGGTCGGTCATAAGAGGGCCGGTTTAGCTCAGTTGGCTGAACAGTTGGTTTGCGATGTAGAACAAGGCCAATAGCGTGGGTTCAATTCCCGTACCGGCTGAGGTTATTCACAAAGACCCTGCATTCTCAACCTCGCCCCTCGCCTGAAGTGTAATCCTCCAGTTAAATCACAACCAGTCAGCTCTCCCCCTCAAAGGGGAAAGCAGCCTACGGTCACCTGGGACTGTGGTGATTTACTGTAGGTTGATAACAAATGTTTTAAAAGAACAAAGAGAGGTGGAGGTTTCAGTCGGTCCATTCCAGATCTTAGCAAAGCACAGATGCCAAAGGGAGTGAATAAAATTGGGGTTGCAGAAGAGGGCAGAATGAAGAAGTGTAGAGATCTTGGTGGTTTGTGGGGCTGGAAAAGGTCACAGCGATCAGGAGGTGTATTGGAAGTATTCAAACAGGAGAATGAAGATTTTATAATGGCTGTTTCTCTGCATTCAGCTTGTAAAACCTCACTTTATGTATAAACCCCCTTATAAGGTGGCCTGGAGCATCTTGATTGAATTGCTTGACAAAAGAAATCAGTGTTTCTCCCTTTCTCTGAAAGATTTGCAGCATCATGATGAAAACACAGTTCAACAGGACATAGACCAACCAAACATAGACAGTACTATCAAACTCAGCAACATGGGTGAACTGGAATTGCAAGGATGGCAGCACAACTCGACTCAGTTAGCGGCTGTGGTTGTAAGACTAGAAAACTGAATCTGTGATCATTCGCTGCTGACAGTGAATTCAGGCCTGTATAATCACACAACAGTTAGAGCATTAGCTAAGATCACAAGAATTCAGAGCAGGGGTAGGCCAGTGACCCCTTGAAGCCTGTCACTTTGTCTTGATCTATGAGAAACGTTTGAATAGGCTGGGGTTGTTCTCCTTGAATCAGAGGAAGCTGATTGAGATGTCCCACGTGGGACCTGGATAGCGTGGATGGGAAGGGCCTATTTACCTTCACAGAGTGTTCAGTGACTACAGGGGATAGATTTAAAGTGATTGGCAGAAAGGTGGGAGAGTAGATGAGGCAACATGTTTTCACCCAGAGGGCTCCTGCTCCCCCTGTGCTCCTGCTCTCCCGCCACTCCCACTCACCCGAGCTCCCCCAGTCCCCCTGCTTCCTCTCTCTCCATGCTCTCTTCATTGCTCCCATTCTCCCCGCGCTCCCACTCTATTCACGCTCCCGCTCTGCCCGGGCCCCCTCTCTCCTGCTCTATCTGCGCCCTGCGCTCCCGGTGTCCCCATGCGTCTTCTCTCCCCGGGTTCCTGCTCTCTCCATGCTCCCATTCTGCCTATGCTCCCGCTCTCCACCGACCCCGCTCTTCACTCGGTTGCACGCTCCCCGTGCTCCCGTTCCCCTGTGCTCTGGCTCCCCCCGTGCTGCCGCTCTCCCTGCACTTCCACTTTCTCATTACCACGCGTCTCTGTGATTCGGCACTCTCTGCACTCTGCTCTCCCCATTCTCTGCTCTCCCAATGATCTCACTCTCCCTGCATCCTGCACTCGCATGTTCACACGCTACCCATACCCCAGCTGTTTAGCACAGGGCTAAATCGCTGGCTTTGAAAACAGACCAAGGCAGGCCAGCAGCATAGTTCAATTCCCATAACAGCCTCCCCGAACAGGCGCCGGAATGTGGCGACTAGAGGCTTTTCACAGTAACTTCATTGAAGCCTATTTGTGACAATGAGCGATTTTCATTTTCATTTCAGCTCTCCCCGCACTCCTGCTCTCTCAGCTATTCCCTCTCTCCACTTCTCCCACTGTCCTTGCATTCCAGCTCAGCCTGCGCTTCTGCACTCTCCACATTCTGGTCCTCCCTCATTCTACCCACGCTCCCGCTCTCTCCATCTTCCATTCTGCCCATGCACCTGCTCTCCACAGGCATCCGCCCTCCCATGTTCCTGGTCTCCCACTTTCCCTGTGCTCCCCTTGTTCCCGCTCTCCCCACGCTCTGGTTCTCCATGTGCTCCAGCGCTCTCTGCGCTCTGTGCTCTCTCCGTGCCCCGCTCTCCCCCATGATCTCAGTCTTCCTGTGCTCCTGCTCTCCCTGTGCTCCTGCTCCCTCCACAATCCAGTTCTTCCTGTTCTCTCACTATCCCCATATTCCCACTCTCCCCAAGATCCAGCGCTTCCCACACTTTCACTCTCTCAGCCTCTCCCGCTCTCTCCGGGCTCTTGCTCACCTCGTCTCTTGCTCTCCCCTCGCTCCACGCTGCTTCTACTCTCTCCGCAGCTCCCCCACTCAACCTGTCCCCGTGTTCCCAGTCTCACCATGCTTCCGCTCTCCCCGGGCTCCAACTCCCCCCATGTTTCCAGTCTACCTGTGCTCCCTCTCTTCCTGTGCTCTGGTTCCCTCCGTGCTCCCACTCTTTTTGTACTCTCGCCGCCATCCTGCTCTCCCCATGCTCCTGCTCTCTGAGTGCTTCCACTCTCTTTGTGCATCCACTTTCCCCAGGACCCACTTTCCCTGGGCTCTCACTCCTCCTGCACTCCCTGTGCTCCCACTCTGTCTCACTCTCTCCATGCTCGCTGTTGCTCATGCTCTCGCTCTGTTGCTCTCCTCACGCTCTCCCTGCGCTCCCACTCTCCCCGGGTTCCCACTCTTCCTACACTCAGTCTCTGTGTGCTTCCACTCTCTTTTTAAAAAAAAAATCTAGATTACCCAATTCATTTTTTTCCAATTAAAGGGCAATTTAGCGTGGCCAATCCACCGATCTTACACATCTTTGGGTTGTGGGGGCGAAGCCCACACAAACACGGGGAGAATGTGCAAACTCCCCACGGACAGTGACCCAGAGCCGGGATTGAACCTGGGACCTCGGCGCCGTGAGACAGCAATGCTAACCACTGCGGCATCGTGCTGCCCTTGTGCTTCCACTCTCCCTGGACCCGCGCTCTCCCCATGCTCTCCCCGAGCTCCCTGCGCTCTCACATTCATCTCACTGATATCAATAAGTTAATATCTGTTTGCTTTAAAGCATGATTAAGACACTCTTTAAATGCAGCCATTTCATATTCTGTGTATTTATGAATGGGCGATTTCAGGATACTTATCTACTTGGAGAGGGAGTTCTGCAACCATTCTGTTGGAAGCTGCAGAGGCAAAGATATAATAGAGCAACTGTGCCATCTAGTGACCAGAGACTACAAGTGCAGGCTCCCAATACCTGTCACAATATGCTGCTCTTTTCATTGTGAATGTCATTCAGAAAAAGAGCAACTAACCTGCAAGTTCCCACCCAACTCTTGGAAATATATCGCTGTCCTTGGGTCAAAATCCTGGAACTCGCTCCCTAACAGCATGGCATGTGTACCTATACCTCGGGGATTGCGGCAGTTCAAGAAGGCAGCTCACCTTCTCAAGGGGCAGCCAGGGATAGGCATTAAATGTTGGTTTAGCCAGTGCGCCCTCATCCTATGAATGAATTTTTAAAAAGACATGAGAAAAATGGGCTTTACATCCAGGGCTGCAAGCACAAAGAGGATATGCACAAGACTGTTCAGGACGCAGAAACACTTCACTATTTGAAGTGTGACTTCAAATTGAACTGTGGAAGCTAAAGTCAGGGGCCTAGGTTCAAACAAGCGGTAAGCAGAGTCAGAATGAATGTCAGGAAAATCAATTTTATACACACACACTTACGCACATTCACACTCACTCACACACATATTCACGTTCGCAAACACACACAATCACGCACTCACAATCACACACACAATCACATTCACACTCACTCACACAATCACATTCACACTCACATTCGCACACACACACACAATCACGTACTCACAACCACACACACAATCACAGCGAACAACATATGCAACAGTGGAAGCTGAAACTATTGAATCATTTCAGAAACAACGGATGGGATTCTCTGTCAGCTGACGCCGGAATCGGGAAACGCGATTGGGCGGGGAATCGGTTTTGAGGCTGAAATCGTGGTGGGTGCCAAATCGCCATTCTCCGTTCCCTCAACAGCGGCATCAATGCGTTCCAGAATGCACGCACTGTAAACGTCATTGGCATATCAATAGCGGGCCTGACCCGGTATTCTTCGGGGCGTCCGCGATTCTCCGCCTCCACTGGGATGTATTCCCGACGGCGAGGTTCACTTATGCTTCTAAAAATTGTGAAACAGGTGCTGTGGCTGATGAGGGAGAGTGAGGGTGCAGAAAACGTCCAACATCGAACCCGTACGAACCCCAGTCTATCACATGAACCCATCTCCCATCCACTGACTCTGTCTACACCTCCCGCTGCCTGGGGAAAGTGGGCAGCCACCCAGATTATTCACTCTTCCAACTTTATCCATCGGGCAGGAGATACAAATGTTTGAGAACACGCACTAACAGATTCAAAAACAGCATTTTCCTCGCTGTTATCAGACTTCTCAATGATCCTGATCTGATCTCTTCACAAATCTTCTCTACTGAGTAGTACTACACTCCTATATGCTTCATCTGATGCCTGTGTCTATGTATTTACATTGTGTATTTTATGTTTGCCCTATATATTTTCTTTTCATGTACGGAATGATCAGTTTGAACTGTATGCAGAACAAGACCTCCGTACCTCGGTACGCGTGACAATAAACAAATCTAATCCAATCAAACATCGGCATAATTTTCTGACAGTCACGCCCCTGGCCGGGGGGCATCTGTGAGGGCCGGGGGTGTAGCGGAGGGGGGGGGGGGGGGGGGGGTGGCCTGGAGGTGGGCTGTGAGCACCATTGCCACGGCCTGCAAGGCAGCTGTGCAGCTGGAAACGCAGCTGACTTCTCACTCTGGACTTAGGGCCGCCGGTCTTTTGGGTGTCCTCCCAGGCCACCCCTCCCTTGGTGCCCTCTGGCCACAGCCAACCCATTGTTGGCTGGGATGAGTGTGTGAGTGTGGGGAGTGTAATGTGTACATGTGGCTGCAGCTTGTCAGCCCCCTGAGTGTCCATTACTGACCGGGCCAATCCCGCACCGTTTCTCAATGGAATCGATTGTGTTCCGCATGGCGCCAGTGCTAGCCCCTCCACGGTCGTTAAATCGATCCAGGTGCGGCGCCGGCTTTGCTGCCGTGGAAGTCCTGCCTCAGCGTCAATTCTTCGTCTCAGGGACGGAGAATCCCACCCAACCTCTTTCAATGGTGCGGGAGATGGTGGGATCTTTGTGAATGGTTTATTTCAGATGAGCTGAGTGCTCTTCCTCGTCTGTTTGCGTTGAAACAATGTTGGATTTGTGCACATTCACTGATTGACATGACCTCTTCAGTCGAAAATACAAGTACATCAAGAAAGAATGAAAGGGTTGGCTCATTTTTCCTCAGAGAGGGAAGACTTAGAGGTACCTGGATAGAGGTCTTCAACATCATCCCCTTTTTAAAGATTGCACCTTGATTAGACTCCTTCCAGTCGAAGCGAACAAACCCAGGCCGCAGTAAGCTGGTTAAGAAACATCCAGTGGCTCACTTGTCCTACCTCTTGATTTTTGTCTGAACTCTGCTCGCCACAACAACACCCACAGCGCTCCTGTTTGAAGGTGCAAGGTATTGTTCGACTAATGTCCTTGGAAGATAGCTGTTTCCAGGCACCTTAACCCAAAGACCCTTTGATCCGGAGACAAAAATCACCGGAAGACTTGAAGCTCTGTGTTGCCAGGATGCTGCGTTTATAACTTTAGGCCTTGGATGACTGAGCTGAAACACTTATATTAGTTGAGCGACATAACGAGCTGAAAAAGTCCCAGTGGAAAAAACAAACCGCATCGATGTTTCATCCCATCCAATTCACCATCATCAGAAACGTCCTGCCATCTGGTGGGAGACAAGTGATTTGAAACTGAAATGTCTTTCAACTTAGCTTGGGGCAGCACGGTAGCGCAGTGGTTAGCACTGTTGCTTCACAGCTCCAGGGTCCCGGGTTCGATTCCCATTTGGATCACCGTTTGTGTGGAGTCTGCACGTTCTCCCCGTGTCTGCGTGAGTTTCCTCCAGGTGCTCCGGTTTCCTCCCACAAGTCCCGAAAGACATGCTGTTAGGTAATTTGGACATTCTGAATTCTCCCTCAGTGTACCCGAACAGGCACCGGAATGTGGCGACGAGGGGATTTTCACAGTAACTTCATTGCAGTTTTAATGGAAGCCTACTTGTGACAATAAAGATTATTATATTATTATTATTTTAAAGTCAGAGTGACACTAGAGATAGGGCAGCCTTTCCATCCTGTCTCCATCCCAGATGCGGGCAAGTTACACGAGACCTGGGAATTTGTATTGACTCCAGCCATCACAATATGATTGGCACACCAATGGCTTTCTAAATAGGTGAAGTGAATACCAGAACAGGGGAATCATGCTAAACCTTTCCAAACCCCTGGTGAGGCCTCAATTCTGGACACCACACTTTAGAAGGGATCGCACAGCCTTGCCGAAGCTGAGCTTCTCTTCCTTGGAGAAGAGAAAGTTAAGGGCATACCTAATGTTACGTTCTTCTCTTTGACATGCGCACCAATCACATGACCTGGATTGGTGAAACATTATTGTGTGTACTTTATTTGAAGATCAGGTGATATACAGATAACATTTACTGAGAGGCTAAGGACAGTACGCCTAACCTCTACTGCCGCTGCTTCAGGCTGAACACAAGTCATGGGACTAATACATCACAGCCTGTCTACGCGGAAGTAGTGACTGAGTGCAGTTTAAGATATGCATTCTTAAAAGTACATATACCATGGGCGGAATTCTCTGAGCCTCCGTGCCGAAATCGCGATTGGCGCAGGGACGGAGAATGGGCGCTGATGCCCATTCTCCGGTCCCCAGAGAATCACCGCGAATCGCGTACGCGCGGTCTACGTGGCGCGGGTAGGGGGCCATTGACAGTGGCCCCTCCGCGATTCACCGACAACAACTGGCCGAGTTCCCGATGCCGTGGTTTTAACCACGTTTTGCTTGTCGGGAACGGTCGTCGGCGGCTGCGGACTCAGCCCGCGACTGCCCTTGTGGGGGGGGGGGGGGGGCGAGGGGATCCTCAGGGACGGCCAGGCTAGCGATCGGGCGTCGCTTTCTTCAAGAAGGTACAGATTGAAACTCCTGCGTTTTGACGCTGGAGTAGGGACAGAACCCCATTATTGGAGAATCCCGCCCCTCGTATCGCAGCACTTAATGACGTTGTTCAAAATTATGCGGGGTTTTGACAGAACAATTGGGGAGAGCCAATCTTTTCTGGCTAATGTTAAGGTCACCAGAGGTCACAGGCGGGACTCTCCAGCCCGCCAGCCCCGTTTTCTGGTGCTGCGCCCTTCAGGCCAGCAGTGGGATTCTCCATTCCCGCAGCTGGCCAATGGGATTCCCGATTGTGGCCACCCCATGTTATCGGGAAACACATGGGTGCTCTGCCGGCGGACCGGAGGATCCCACCGACGGAGAATTCGGCTACACATAATTGAAAAATATCTGGGAAAAGAACTAAAGGGGAACAGAGGAGAAATGTCTTTGAAAGGTGGGTCAGGTGGCTTACATCTGTGCTATAAGCTTCCATGATTCTACATGGCTGTGAATAGGCATTGAGGGACAGCTAGAGAGCAAGCAGCACATTCCCCTGATGTGGAGCTCCCACTCCACCCCTCATTTCAGCTATGGTGACATCCCCTGTACCAGTACCTGATGCTGAAATGGTTAAGTTCAGTATCTCGTGACAGGCTGTTTGAGCAGGACATCATCAATGGTGCAATGGAACTTGGGGTTGACCCCACTGAGACTGAGAGAGGTTGATGGGACTAGAGGTCTGCAAACGCGGAGAGAAGGTTAACGTAGGCCCATCAATAATTATGCTCAACATGGGGCGAGATGAGAGGGGTGACTGAGGGTTGAAATCTGTGACATGGCTAACGGTATTAACTTAGTGTTAATGCAGACCTGCCAGTAATAGGAGAAACTGAAATGTCATTTATTACCAAGTTATGGCATCATTACGGATGGAAAACTTGTACGTCCCCAATTCTACTCCTCTTTCCTTACCTGAAGGTTGTACACAAGCTCCCTGCACATCGGGTACCATTTGGCCATAGATGTCACACAAACTGATGGAAAAGAAAGCCTAAATGAGGTGAGAGAACATTCTGTCCCAACGGTTGCATATGGTTTTGGAACGGGAAGTGAAATCCACATCCCGTTGAACTTTACAAACCTTTCCAGCTCCAGCAGTTGGATTGTCTCTGTTCTGTTAAAAAAGCACTATCTCAACGATCGTCAAGCAACAGCATACTCCCTGAGACGTCTTGTCCCAGTGACAATACTGACAGACTACACTGAGCATAGTGTTTTTTTTAGAATTTAAAGAGAGTTTGAGAGAATTTTTTTTTAGTACCCAATTAATTTTCACCAATTAAGGACCAGTCCTGCACATCTTTGGTTTTGGGGGTGAGACCCACGCAGGCACGGGGAGAATGTGCAAACTCCACACTGACAGGGGCTGGGATCAAACACGGGTGCCGTGAGGCAGTAGTGCTAACCACTGCACCATCATGCCACCCTACATTGAGCGTAGTGTTGAGGTACCTTCTCCACACTCCTCCCCACCGCCACATCAATCAAGCATTGGAAACATACTCTGCTGGGATGCTTCCTTAATCCTGTCCATTTCATCAAGTCTTGCCTTATTTTCCAATTCTAAACTTGAATTTCTTCAATTTATCCGATTGGTTTTGCTCCTCCTCGCATTGTTCAGGGCCAGTTTCTGGACATTCATCTGTCCGATTCTGACAATAATCCCTGCCCATTCTGCACAGAAAGCTCTCGGCAAATGTAATCCTCTTGGCCGTGGGGTGAGGAATGCTGTGGTTACTTGGAAGTTGAACGGCATCCAGCTTGGGAGGAGCAAAGGGATGTTTGGCTGGGAAGCCTGGCCAGATGTCTGGAGCTCCATCAACAGAATATCTAGTCATCCTGAAGGAGCATCCTTAGCCTTGTGTTCCCATTCAAAGAGGCAGAAAAAAATCATGGGCGTCATTCTCCGACCCCCCAGCGGGTCGGAGAATGGCCGTTGGCCGCCACGAATCCCGCCCCCGCCGGTTGCCGAAGTCTCCGGTACCGGAGCGGGAATCGGGCCGCACCGGTTGGCGGGCCCCCCCGCTGGATTCTCCGGCCCGGAGTCCCGCCGATAAATTGCCTGTCCCGCCGGCGTAAATTAAAGTACCTATTTACCGTCGGGACAAGACGGCGTGGGCGGGCTCCGGGGTCCTGGGGGGGGGCGATCTGACCCCGGGGGGTGCCCCCACGGTGGCCTGACCCGCGATCGGGGCCCACCGATCTGCGGGCGGGCCTGTGCCGTGGGGGCACTCTTTTCCTTCCGCCTCCGCAACGGCCTCCACCATGGCGGAGGTGGAAGAGACTCCCTCCACTGCACATGTGCGGGAAACTGTCAGCGGCAGCTGACGCTCCCACGCATGCGCTGCCCGGAGATGTCATTTCCGCACCAGCTGGCGGGGCAACAAAGGCCATTTCCGCCAGCTGGCGGGGCGGAAATCCCCAGCGTGATGCCAGTGACCAGCTGGGCCAGCATTTGTTGTCCATCCCTCATTGCGCCTGATCCGAATGGCTGGCTCGGCCGTTTCAGAAGCCAGTTAAAGTTCAATCACATTGCTGTGGGATTGGAGTCACATGTAGACCAGTCCAGGCCAGGGGGCAGGTTTCCTTACCGAAACGACTTGGAGGCTCGAACCAGCGTTGCCAGCTCTAGTTTGACACATATTCCGAGAGATCATGGACGGGATTTTCCGACCCCCCGCCGGGTCGGAGAATCGCCGGGGGCTGGCGTGAATCCCGCCCTCGCCAGTTGCCGAATTCTCCGGCACTGGAGATTCGGTGGGGGCGGGAATCGCGCCGCGCCGGTTGGCGGCCCCCCCCCCCCCCCTGCGATTCTCCGGCCCAAATGGGCCGAAGTCCCGCTGCTGGAATGCCTGTCCCGCCAGCGTGGATTAAACCACCTCTCTTACCGGCGGGACAAGGCGGCGCAGCAGGGCGACCTGGCCCTGGGGGTGCCCCCACAGTGGCCTGGCCCGCGATCGGGGCCCACCGATCAGCGGGCGGGCCTGTGCTGTGGGGGCACTCTTTTCCTTCCACCTTCGCCATGGTCTCCACCATGGCGGAGGCGGAAGAGACCCCCTCTACTGCGCATGCGCGGGATGCCGTGAGCGGCCACTGACGCTCCCGCGCATGCACCGCCCGGCAATGTCATTTCCGCACCAGCTGGCGGGGCACCAAAGGCCTTTCCCGCCAGCTGGCTGGGCGGAAATCAGTCCGGCGCGGGCCTAGCCCCTCAAGATTAGGGCTCGGCCGCTCAAGGGGCGGGATTCTCCACTCCCGCGCCAAAGTGCCCACGCCGTTGTGAATGCCGTCGAGGTTCACGACGGCGCAAAACGGCCCCTATCCCGACCGATTCTGGGCTCGATAATGGGCTAGGATCAGGGCCGCATCATCTACACGCGCCAGGCCTTGTAAAGACGTGGCTAACGGCGCATAACTGGCGTCACCCGCGAATGCGCGGGTTGGGGGGCGCCCACCCGCGCATGCGTGGTTGCCATCCTCTCCAAGTCCGCCCCGCAAGATGATGGTGGACGGATCTTGCGGGGCCGCGGAAGGAAGGAGGTCCTCCATCCCACATTTGAGGTACCCCTCGGTGCAGGAAACCCCCCCCCCTCCTCGGGCAGGCCGCCCCCCCCCCCCCAGCGTTCCCGCGCTGTTCCTGACGGCAGCGACCAGGTGTGGACGGCGCCGGGGGGAACCCGCCGTTTTGGCCTGGCCGCTCGGCCCATCCGGGCCTGAGAATAGCGGGGGTGCCATTTTGGGTGTCTCCGGCGATTCTCTGGCCTGCGGCCCGCGGAACTCAACGGGGCCGTTCCCGCCGCTTGGGAGAATCGTGGGAGGGCGTCGGACCGGTGTCCCGGGAAATTTTGCCGGTCCAGGCGATTCTCCCCACCGGCGCGGGAGTGGAGAATCTCGCCCAAGATACGGAGGATTCCGCACCTTTGGGGCGGCGCGATGCCCGACTGATTTGCACCGTTTTTGGCGCCGGTCGGCGGACATCGCGCCGATTATGGAGAATATCGCCCCTTATCGCTGGCCCATCCTGCTAGCAACCTCCCTGCTCCAGCTCTAATATTTTTACAAGAAAGAAAGGCTGAGCTTTGTTTCACATCATTTTGGAGAATAATTTTAATTTCCGGAGAGTTGGCAACCTTAGTTAAACCAGGCTACAGCCAACGTTTTAACCAGCAGAGACTTTTTCCTAGTCTCATTGTTCCACCTTAGAACAGGCAGTGTGGACTTCCGGGTGCGGCGATGACCAGCAGGACTTTTGGGCTCTTAATAGGAGCCCCAACGGCAATTTTAACGGCTAAAAACACTGTGCGGTAAACCAGAAGGGAATCCCCCCTGGACACGGATGGAAAAAGGAGAGGGAAGTGGCCGGATTGCGGAGGATCCTCTAGAGCAGCGGCAAGGAAGGCAAGCACAAAGCAAGATGGCGTCGGAAGGAGGCAGTTTAATATGGGGCCCTGACCAACAAAGGTTCCTGCGACGCTGTGTGGAAGAACTTAAAAAGGAGATGAAGAAGGAGCTGCTGGCCCCGATATTACAAGCGATTGAAGGGCTAAAGGAGGAGCAAAAGACCCAGGAGCAGGAGCTTCAGGTCGTGAAGGCAAAGGCCGCTGAAAATGAAGACGAAATACAGGGCCTGGTGGTGAAGACAGAGATGCACGAGGCACAACACAAAAGGTGTGTGGAAAGGCTGGAGGTGCTGGAGAATAATGCGAGGAGGAAGAATTTAAGGATTCTTGGTCTTCCCGAAGGTGCAGAAGGGGCAGACGTCGGGGCATATGTGAGCACGATGCTACACTCGTTAATGGGATCGGAGGCCCCGACGGGCCCATTGGAGGTGGAGGGAGCTTATCGAGTTGTGACGCGAAGACCGAGGGCTGGAGAAATACCTCGAGCCATAGTGGTGAGATTTCTCCGATATAATGACAGAGAGATGGTCCTCAGATGGGCGAAGAAAACTCGGAGCAGTAAGTGGGAGAACGCGGTGATCCGCGTATATCAAGATTGGAGTGCGGAGGTGGCGAGAAGGAGGGCACGTTTTAATCGGGCCAAGGCGGTGCTTCACAAAAGGAAGGTCAAATTTGGAATGTTGCAACCGGCAAGACTGTGGGTCACACACCAAGGGAAGCACCACTACTTTGAGACGGCAGAAGAGGCGTGGACATTTATTGTGGAGGAGAAGCTGGAATAGGCGGGCCAGGAAAAGAACGTTTGGGACAAAGTGGTGGGGTGATTACGTGGGGTGAAGGGGGGAAAAAGGGGGAAGGGATGATCTCTCAAGTTGTTAATCTTGCGACCCTGTAACTTTTCTCTCTTCCCCATGTCGTGGGGGAGAGGGGGGAGGGAGGATGAGGAATTGTGGGCGCCGGCCATTAGGGGTGGGGCCAAGTGGGAAACGCGGGCTTTGTTCCCGCGCTATGGTAATCATGGCGGGAACAGGGAAACAGGAAGGAGGGGGCCTCACGGGGGGAAGCCAAGGTCAGCCAGAGTTTGCTGAGTTCTGGGAGCCACATGGGGGGTGCAATTACGCTAGAAAAGGATCTAGCGGGGCGGGGGTGGGGGTGGGGGTTAACTGGGTTGCTGTTGCTGGGGAGAAGGGGGAGCTGGTACGGGGTGGGGTGGTCGAGGCGGGAGGGCGCCGTCGGGGGGAGATACGGCTATGTGGGAACCGGGTGAGGAGCTGGATTAAAAAAGGGGATGGCTAGTCGACAAGGTGGGGACGGTAAAGAGCCCCCCAACCCGACTGATCATGTGGAATGTGAGAGGGCTGATCGGGCCGATTAAAAGGGCACGGGTACTCGCACACCTAAAGAAATTAAAGGCAGATGTGGTTATGATGCAGGAGACGCATTTGAAACTGATAGACCAGGTCAGACTACGCAAAGGATGTGTGGGGCAGGTGTTTCATTCGGGGTTAGACGCAAAGAACAGGGGGGTGGCTATATTAGTGGGGAAACGGGTACTGTTTGAGGCAAAGACCATAGTGGTGGATAGTGGGGGTAGATACGTGATGGTGAGTGGCAGATTGCAAGGGGAGGCGGTGGTCCTAGTGAACGTATATGCCCCAAACTGGGATGATGCCAATTTTATGAGGCGTATGTTGGACGTATCCCGGACCTAGAGGCGGGAAAGTTGGTAATGGGGGGAGACTTCAATACGGTGCTGGACCCAGGGCTGGACAGATCGAGGTCCAGGACCGGGAGGAGGCCGGCTGTAGCTAGGGTGCTCAAGGACTTTATGGAGCAGATGGGAGGAGTAGACCCCTGGAGATTTAGCAGGCCTAGGAGTAAGGAGTTCTCGTTTTTCTCCTATGTCCATAAAGTATATTCACGGATAGACTTTTTTGTTTTGGGAAGGGCCATGATCCCGAAGTACACGGGGACGGAGTACACGGCGATAGCTATCTCGGACCACGCTCCACATTGGGTGGACCTGGAGATAGGGGAGGAAAAAGAACAGCACCCGCCCTGGAGAATGGACATGGGATTATTGGCAGATGAGGGGTTATGTTTAAGGGTGAGGGGGTGTATTGAAAGGTACTTGGAGCTCAATGACAATGGGGAGGTTCAGGTGGGAGTGGTCTGGGAGGCGTTGAAGGCAGTGGTTAGAGGGGAGCTGATATCTATCAGGGCACATAAAGGAAAGCAGGAGGGTAGGGAAAGGGAGCGGTTGCTGAAAGAACTCTTGAGGGTGGACAGACAACATGCGGAGGCACCGGAGGAGGGACTGTACAGGGAAAGACAAAGGCTACATGTGGAATTTGACCTGCTGACCACGGGTAATGCAGAGGCACAATGGAGGAAGGCACAGGGTGTACAGTACGAATATGGGGAGAAGGCGAGCCGGTTGCTGGCCCACCAACTGAGGAAGAGGGGAGCAGCAAGGGAGATAGGGGGGTGAGAGATGAGGAGGGAGAGATGGAGCGGGGAGCGGAGAGAGTGAATGGGGTGTTCAAGGCATTCTATGAAAGATTATACAAAGCCCAGCCCCCGGAAGGGAAGGAGAGAATGATGAGCTTTCTGGATCAGCTGGAATTCCCTAAGGTGGAGGAGCAGGAGAGGGCGGGACTGGGAGCACAGATTGAGATGGAGGAGGTAGTGAAAGGAATTGGGAGCATGCAGGCGGGGAAGGCCCCGGGACCAGACGGATTCCCGGTGGAATTTTATAGGAAGTACATGGATTTGCTGGCCCCGCTTCTGACGAGAACCTTTAATGAGGCTAGGGAAAGGGGGCAGCTGCCCCCGACTATGTCAGAGGCAACGATATCGCTCCTCCTAAAGAAGGAAAAAGACCCGCTGCAATGCGGGTCCTATAGGCCCATTTCTCTTTTAAATGTGGATGCTAAGATTCTGGCCAAGGTAATGGCGACGAGGATAGAGGACTGTGTCCCGGGGGTGGTTCATGGGGACCAAACTGGGTTTGTGAAGGGGAGACAGCTGAACACGAACATACGGAGGTTGCTAGGGGTAATGATGATGCCCCCGCCAGAGGGGGAAGCGGAGATAGTGGTGGCGATGGATGCCGAGAAAGCATTTGATAGAGTGGAGTGGGATTATCTGTGGGAGGTGCTGAGGAGATTTGGCTTTGGAGATGGGTATATCGGATGGGTACAGTTGCTGTATAGGGCACTGATGGCGAGTGTGGTTACGAATGGACGGGGGTCTGATTATTTCCGGCTTTACAGAGGGACGAGGCAGGGGTGTCCCCTGTCTCCGTTATTGTTTGCACTGGCGATTGAGCCCCTGGCCATAGCATTGAGGGGTTCCAGGAAGTGGAGGGGAGTGTTCAGGGGAGGAGAAGAACACCGGGTATCTTTGTATGCGGATGATTTGTTGTTGTATGTGGCGGACCCGGTGGAGGGGATGCCAGAGATAATGCGGATACTTGGGGAGTTTGGGGATTTTTCGGGGTATAAATTGAACATGGGGAAAAGTGTGTTGTTTGTGGTGCATCCGGGGGAGCAGAGCAGGGAAATAGAGGATTTACCGCTGAGGAAGGTAACAAGAGACTTCCGGTACTTGGGGATTCAGATAGCCAAGAATTGGGGAACCTTAGACCGGCTTAATTTAACACGATTGGTGGAACAGATGGAGGAGGACTTCAAGAGATGGGACATGGTGTCCCTGTCACTGGCAGGTAGAGTGCAGGCGGTTAAAATGGTGGTTCTCCCGAGATTCCTCTTTGTATTTCAGTGCCTCCCGGTGTTGGTCACGAAAGCTTTTTTTAAGAGAATCGAGAAAAGCATTATGAGTTTTGTGTGGGCCGGGAAGACCCCGAGAGTGAGGAGGGGGTTCTTGCAGCGTAGTAGGGATAGGGGGGGGGCTGGCACTACCGAGCCTAAATGATTATTACTGGGCCGCCAATATTTCAATGGTGTGTAAGTGGATGGGAGAAGTGGAGGGAGCGGCGTGGAAGAGATTGGAGAGGGCGTCCTGCAAGGGGACCAGTTTACAAGCAATGGTGACGGCACCATTGCCGTTCTCACCGAAGAAATACACTACAAGCCCGGTGGTGGTGGCAACATTAAAAATTTGGGGGCAGTGGAGACGGCATAGGGGAAGGACGGGAGCCTCGGTGCGGTCCCCGATAAGAAATAACCATAGGTCTGTTCCGGGGAGAATGGATGGGGGATTTAGAGCATGGCAAAGAGCTGGGGTAGTACAATTGAGAGATCTGTTCGTAGATGGGACGTTTGCGAGTCTGGGAGCGCTGGCGGAAAAATATGGGTTGCCCCAAGGGAATGCATTTCGGTATCTGCAACTGAGGGCTTTTGCGAGGCAACAGGTGAGGGAATTCCCGCAGCTCCCGACGCAGGAGGTGCAGGATAGAGTGATCTCAGAGACATGGGTGGGGGATGGTATGGTGTCGGACATATACAGGGAAATGAGGGACGAGGGGGAGATCATGGTAGATGAGCTGAAAGGGAAATGGGAAGAAGAGCTGGGGGAGGAGATTGAGGAGGGGCTGTGGACTGATGCCCTACGCAGGGTAAACCCGTCGTCCTCGTGTGCCAGGCTAAGCCTGATACAATTCAAGGTTCTGCACAGGGCGCATATGACTGGAGCACGGCTCAGTAAATTTTTTGGGGTAGAGGATAGGTGTGGGAGATGCTCGAGAAGCCCAGCGAATCACACCCACATGTTTTGGTCATGTCCGGCATTACAGGGGTTCTGTGTGGGGGTGCGAAGGTGCTTTCGAAGGTGGTGGGGGTCCGGTTCGAGCCAAGCTGGGGGTTGGCTATATTCGGGGATGTAGAAGAGCCGGGAGTGCAGGAGGCGAGAGAGGCTGATGTTTTGGCCTTTGCGTCCCTAGTAGCCCGGCGCAGGATATTGCTTAGTGGAAGGAAGCCAAACCCCCGGGCGTGGAGACCTGGATAAACGACATGGCAGGGTTTATAAAGTTAGAATGGATCAAGTTCGTATTAAGGGGTTCGGCTCAAGGGTTCACCAGGCGGTGGCAACCGTTCGTCAACTACCTCACAGAACGATAGAGGGAATGAAAAGGAAGAAAGACAACAGCAGCAACCCGGGGTTGGGGGGGGGGGGGGGGATCCGGGCGGGCTCTTAGGGATGTCATTGTATATGTATAGACATTTGTTATAGGTAATGTATACTGGACTGTTGGATTGTATTTTTGGAGAGTAACTATTTTTGACAAGGCAGTTGCCATTTAGTTTTGTTTTTGTTTCTGTTTATATATAATTTATTTATTTGTTTAAAATTTGCCACTGTTATTTATATTGCTTTATTGTTGTTTAAAAGAAAAACTATGTACTGTTATGTTTGGCCAAAAAAATCTTGAATAAAATATATTTTAAAAAAAAAGAACAGGCAGTGTGTAAAACCCTCCATCAGGCAATTAATTTGGGGACACTTAATACCAAATGAAACTTAATTGAAGTAAATTTCACTTTGCATACATTTTCATATATGAACTTGATTTGATCACTGGGAATTCAGAATCTTCTCCATATTTTTGAGGTGAAATTTTCCAATCTCATTCAGGGTCCCACTGACCAGGTGCTCAGTCTGTATGAGAATGGTCTGGTACTCTCAGAGACTTGTCCGTGCTGTTGTAAACTGGATGGAGATGTTACAGGGGTATATTTGTCTCATGGGTTCCTTCCAGGGGATGAGCACCTTTCACTCAAGGGCAGTAAGGGATGGGCAATAAATGCTGACCGAGACAGCGAAGCCCACATATCATGAATAAATAAAAGGAAAACCTCAGCACTTGCACATGGAAATAACACTAAAATTAGGCTTTCATGTTTCTTTCTCGGAACAGCACGGTGGCGTAGTGGTCAGCACTGCTGCCTCACGAAGCTGAGGTCCCAGGTTCGATCCCGGCCCTGGGTCACTGTCCATCTGGAATTTGCACATTCTCCCCGTTTGTGTGGGTCTCACCCCACAACCCAAAGATGTGCAGGGTAGGTGGATTGGCCACGCTAAATTGTCCCTTAATTGGGAAAAAAAATAATTGGGCACTCTAAATTTTTTTTTAAAATGTTTCCTTCTCGTTTTAACAATGTTCTGTGGAGTTTCCTTGTAGATATTGAGCCCTCGTTCCTCCTGCCCCATAGGGGGTAGCCTTACCTTGGCACATCAGTTAATTACCCATTATCCATGTGTGATTCTTGGCAGTGAGTGTGAGCAGACTTCAAGGTTTACTCAGTCTTGTTCCAAACTAATGCACTCGCATGCACTGAACAGGTTTTGGCTGCCTCTCTCTCCCGCGGTGTTTGCAGAAGCGAATTGCAATGCCCCTTTCGAACCTACTCCACCCCATCTATCCCGAAATGGGATGAGCTAATTTTGCACAGACCGGTCGATATAACATAACAGATTCAGTTCCTACTGCCGGATCACACAGCACATTGCGCCATTAATAATCCAAAAATGAATGAATGGCGAGGCTAGCTTTGCGACAGCACTGTGCATCTTTCCGTGAGCTAACTGTGTGTGGAGGCGGTTGCAACATAGAATCACTGCAGTGCAGAAGGAGACCATTTGGCCCAGTGATTCTGCACTGACCCTCTGAAAGAGCACCCTACCTGGGACCCAAAGCCCAATAACTCACCTAACCTTTTGGACACGAAGGAGCAATTGATCATGGCCAATCCACCCAACATGCACATCTTTGGACTGTGGGAGGAAACCCATGCAGACACGGGGAGAACATACAAACGCCACACAATGACCCAAGGATGGAATTGAACCCAGGTCCCTGGCACTGTGAGGCGGCAGTGTTAACCAGTGTGCCGCCTTGTAGCCCTTTTTGTTCATACCCCCACCTTGTGTTTTTTCTCTCCCTCTGTCGCCCGCCTCCATCTCTCATGCTCCTTTTGAGGAAGCTGTACGTGTGACCAATGAATCCTTAGAATCTGTCCTATCAATCACAAGAAACCTGGTCCTATATTTACCCAGGATTCTTGTCTTCTCCTTTCTGTTTGAATTTTGCTGGACCTACATTGATTCCCAGTTAAGCAACACTTTGATCTTAAAATTCTCATCCTTATTTTCAAATCCCGCCGTGGTTTCGGTCCTCCCTTATCTAATCTCTCCAGCCCCACAGCCCCCTCTGTGTTCCCTTGAGAATTCCTTATGTTAATTGATCCACTGTTGGTGGCCGCATCTTCAGCTGCTGATCCCTAAACACTGGAATTCCCTCCATCAATCTCTCTGCCTCTTTATTTCACTTCCAGTCCTTAAGGAGGTCTTGTCCCTGCCTCTCAGCCAGAAGGCCCGAGTTCAAGTCCCAGTCCAGCACTTGATGGGCAAGGAAGGTGCGTTCACAACGTGGTCAAACAGGTTGGGTGTCAACCTGCAAAATCCTCTCAAACATGTCAATGGATGGCGGTAAGAGTGGGTCAGCCACGCTGGATGGGAAGAGGTGCTGCTTAAAACCTCTGGCGACAGCCTAGCAACCTGTTCCTGGAAAAATCTTCCAATGGGAAATAGAAGAAATACTGCCTTGTGCATCACCAAGTAGGGGAAGAGAAAGAACAAACAATTATTTAATACCTACCTCTTTGACCAATCTATTGGTCATCCGATCTGACACCTCTTTATGTGGTCAAGTATCAAATGTTGCTTTATAACGTTTCTGTGAATCTTTTCTTGTGTTAAAGTCTTCTGTTAAATATAAATGAAAATGGTAGCTGTTGTTCCTGACTGAAGAACTGAAAAAGGCTGCTCTTCACACCAAACAAGCAAACAACATCTTGCATTTATATAGCGCCTTTTACGTAGCAAAGTGTTGTAAGGCACGACACAGAAGCATTATCAATCGGAATTTGACTCCGAACCACATTGGGCATCCAAAAGAATGGGCAAACTGGATTGTCCCATTGCTTGGTAAATTCGGAATGTGAACATCAGGATTGATCAGTCTTAACAGGACAATTGATTGAAGCTTGACACGGATATGTGGTTCACAGTTAGTTGGCCCACAAAGATATTGGACGTCATTTCCCCTGCAATCCCCTGCTAAACCTCCCCTCCCCAGAAACTGATTTGCAGATGATACAACTTTGGGAACAGAGTTTACGTATTTATGGCGTCTGACTGAAAGAGAACGCAGTAAATTGGAAATCTGGTGTGGAGGGTGGCTCCAGTCACTCGGCACGGTAGCACTGTGGCTAGCACTGCTACCTCACAGCTCCAGGGACCCGGGTTCAATTCCGGCCTCGGGCGATTGTCTGTTCGGAGTCTGCACGTTCTCCCCGTGTCTGCGTGGGTTTCCTCCGGGTGCTCCGGTTTCCTCCCACAGTCCAAAGATGTGCAGGTTAGGTGGATTGGCCATGCAAATTGCCCTTTAGTGTCCAAAAGGGTTAGGTGGGGTTACTGCATTACAGGGATAGGGTGGAGGCATGGGCTTAAGTGGGGGACTCTTTCAAGGGGCTGGTGTAGACTTGATGGGCCGAATTGCCTCCTTTGCACTGTAAATTCGATGATTCTATTACTGCAGATGAAACTCGTTCATGAAGACCATCACCCATGAAGAGTTGGAGAATGGACAGCGATGGGTGTACAATCCATTTGGTCACCAATGTGTTTTGCACATTGATCTATGAAGCAACTCTGCAATAAACAAAGCATTTTGATGCTTGTGTGTCAGAGGCATATTTGTTTCTGAAGTGCTGATCAGAAAGGTTGTAAAATACGGATGAGGGAGATGTTTTGGACCTTTGATCTCTCTCTCTCCTGCATAGGAAATCATCACCAAAGTAGTGAACAACCTCTCGACTAATTCCAGGTTTTGGCCTCTGCGATCCTATCCATAGACTATCATCATCATTTGACACAGCCACATCAAGTTTGAACTTATAAGGGAAAATGTCCTTGTACTCTGGGACCCTCCTGAAAAATTTGCGGTAGTCACAGAATTTGGACAGTTCCATGTGATTCAGATGGATAATTAACCAGGAAATATTCAACAGAACAAAAACGGATCCATCTGATCCCCCAACCACTCAGACTGGCTTCCCACTCGATGTTCCCTTACGTCCCAACTACCCCACCGAACCAAGCAGATAACCCCCTCCCCAACCCCAACCCACCTGCCACCCTATCCACCTGCCTCCTTACTCACAGCGCTACAATGCTGAGGCACTGTTAGATGGTCTCAGGTGCTGCCTTTCAAACGTGAGGTTTAACCATTGCCCTGACTGCCCATTCCAGTGGACAGGAGAGGTGTATTGGCACGACTGGTATTAGAACTAGGAAAACTCCTGCTGCTCCGTCCAACACCATCTAATACCAACAACAGCAGATTATCTGGCCATCATGGGATCTTGCTGTGCAGAATTTGGCGCTGCCACTTGCCAACGGAACAAGCCTGACTTCTACAAAAAATTATGTTTGAGGCGCCACAAGATGTCACACAAACGAACATATTTTTCTACTCCAGGTCTGCGGCTGGACAACACGTGGCTACCGTCGAACAGGCACAGCGACAAACACAAATGTTTTCCTTTGTGCAGAGCAGAGCTTCTCCATTCTCACTGACAAAACAAGCATCTGGCAAACTGTGAGGACCCCACTCGCTTCAATCTGAGTGTGAGTTCTCAGCAGCCCTGCCTGCAATGGGAGCTCAGTCACTGCACAGCTATTTCTGAAGCTAAACTATAAAAAAGAATCACTGCCCTGGGACCCCAAGGGGATTTCGCCTTTTTCCTTGCCTCATGAGCTGTTCCAGAGAAGCCAAATGTGACAAAACATCCTTTTTCCGTAAGAAGCATTCCTGGATTCGGGAGGGGAAGGGGAGAACTCCTCCCTCTCTTCCTCCTCTCAGGACTCCATTAATCCTGAGATCGGCCTGTCCTGGCTGCCACACTCAGGGAGAGTTGTGCTGTTGCCTTGCTGTCCTTTGCTGTGAGGAGCAACTCCTTCGATGAGAAAAGGTAAGCAGAGTGGGCACTGCCCTTCCTACAACTGCAATGTCCCAGTCTGTGTGCACCCCTGCGGTGAGACTGGTAATATAAGCTGATTAGAGAGCATTTAAAAGGAGCAAAGTTGATCGTCCCTCCAGCTGGAGAGATTATAAATGCTCAGCTGTGGAACTCCTGGTTTAGGAATGAGCTTGCCTTCTTGAGTTGTGATTTCCCAGCACTGCCCGCACAGATTATGAATGCTATTTCCTCAGGAACTGCTTCATTCATGGCTGTTTCAGTGTTCTTGCATCAGCTCAGCTCTGCACTGAGACTCTCACAGCCCTGCGGAGGTCACAACCTGCCTTGCTGATTTATGTCGCTTCTAGACACACAGCAGTTTAGGTTTTACAGCTACATGTTAGTATTGGTAGGTGAGAAAATTAAATAAATTAGTAGAAGAGTCATGCATTCTTGACCTCTGCTGTTGCATTCTTACATTACAAAAGTGACCTCACTTTGAAAGTATTTTGTTGGCTGTGAAGAACTTGGGGACGAGCTGAGGTCAAAGCGAGGCATTTTTGAAATGGAGGTCTTTCTTTCCCCCACCCCCCCTCGCTCTCTGTTGTGTGAACAGCGATGAAAGGAGTGAACTGGGTAAAGTTTCACTTTCAATGTGCAAAAGGAAACCGTTGTAAATCTGGAGACTGTTTTCTGTCACGTGGAACTTAAGCAAAAATCAGCTTGTCCTGCAGGTTAGGGGCTTGGGACACCAGCTGACTGTTACCTCCCGGGTTTCAACAAAGTGTGGAGATTGCGTTATCGTTGTTCATCTTTTGGCGAATGTGCAACCGGACATGTCAAATAGGAGGAGGAGGAGGCCATTCGGCCCCTCGAGCTTGCTCCACCATTCAATGAGATCATGGTTGATCTGATTGTGGCCTCAACTCCACATCACACCTGCACTCCCATGACCTCTGATTCCATCATTAGGCAAAGGTCTATTCATCTTTGCCTCGAAAATACTCATTGACCCTGCCTCCACCCCTCTCGGGGAAAGAGAATCCCAAACATTCAGGACCCTCGGAAAGAAAGAATTTCTTCCCATCTGAGTCTTAAATAGGAGACCCCTTATTTTTATACTGTCTCTCCCACAAGGGGAAACTTAGCATTACTTTAGAGCAACAGTTCGGCCCATTGCTATTCACACAACACCCGTGGCTTACATAGTGAAGGAAACTGTTGAAAATAGAATAAAACTCCCCCGACAACCTCACAATAAATAGTAGCCAGATTATTGCAGGCAGTAATCTTCTTTCTATATTCAGCCTTTGATGATGAACGTGTTTTTCTGGTTGGGTTGCTGTCTGTGGAGAACAGAAGAACCTGAGAAAAAGGAGCATGAATAGATCATCCAGCTCCTTGATCAATAAGATCGCCAACTCCACTTACCTTTCCTGTCCCCATTGCTCTTGATTTCACTGTGGTTCAAATATCTGTCACTCTCACACCTGGAGTGAACTCAATCGCTGAGGATCCACAGCCCACCAGAGATGCGAACCACCTGCTTGGCATGTGACGGCAGTTTGAGACAACTGTCCCTCTGGCAAAGCTCTACTTTCTGTTTCTCCACAGAAAGACGATTGAGGCTGAGGGAGGCTGCATGGGGAAGATGCAGGGGAACCTGCATTCCCAGTGCTGTGACACTCCACAAAGGTGCCATAGAGAGCCAGCATTAGCCAAATGCTCAGTTGATGGCAGGACTTGTTGATCAAACCTGTGCACCTATATTTCTCTATATTAACAAAATAACGTCTGTTGGGGAGTCCAGAAAAAGGAGACCTAAACTAAGAGAGCCAAGAACAGGCGGAATGAAGAATTAAGAAGCAATTTCTTTCCACACAGAGTGGTGAGAATGCAAAACTGGCTGTCACATGGCTAAACCATGATGTGGAGATGCCGGCGTTGGACTGGGGTAAGCACAGTAAGAAGTCTTACAACACCAGGTTAAAGTCCAACAGGTTTGTTTCGATATCAGTAGCTTTCGGAGCGCTGCTCCTTCCTCAGGTGAATGAAGAGGTCTGTTCCAGCCTAGAGATCCTCTCCACTTTGAGCCGGCAGTTTGCGGTGTCGATGGTAGCCATGATGTGGAGATGATGTTGCTAAACCAGATAGCAGTGATTCTTATAGAAAATATATAAAATGAAGCAAATTAGAGGAACCCCTGACCTCAGTCACATTCCAAAAGCTGTCATGTAAAACCTGTACTTCCCAGCACTCAGAGAATAGATTGCAATGAGACTGACTGCTTTACCACCGACAGGTTAGGTGGGGTTACCGGGTTACAGGGATAGGAGGGGGAGTGGGCCTAGGTACGGTGCTCTTTTGGAGGGTCGGTGCACACAATGGGCACTGTAGGGATTCTATGTTCCATATAACTTCCTCTCTCAGCATTTTAATAAGCTTTCTAAGGTCCAATTCAGGGAGGTACCTCAGCCTAAGATTGATAGGAATGACCCTAATGGGAGGATTCCAAGCATCTGTTAAAGTTTAGTCACTGTCAATAAGGGGTTCGAATCCCAGCTTTTGGAGTCATGATTGCTAATACGCATAACAAAGGCTCACAGCTTTGCTGATATTTTTGAATGAAGTGTTTCTGATGAGGATGCACCTGGACCAACAATCTATTCACACACCCAAAATCACCTCTGAGTGGAAGACACAGTCCAGTAGAAATCTGTCAGGCAGTGCAATTAACAGCACTGATGAAGACCATTCAGCCCATCGTTTTGATGCCGTCTTTGATTAAATAGTCCTTTGCATATCACTGACTGTTAGGGCAGCACGGTGGCACGGACCCAGGTTCAATCCCGGCCCCAGGTCACTGTCTGTGTGGAGTTTGCACATTCTCCCCGTATCTGTGTGCCCACAACCCAAAAAGCTGTGCAGGATAAGATGAATTGGCCACGCTAAATTGCCCCTTAATTGAGACAAAAAAAGAATTGGGTCTTCTAAATTTATTTTTGAAAAATCACTGACTGTTGATATTCAGACATTGGACAGCACGGAAAATGAAGCGTAGATTTAAAACAGATGAAAACATGTTTTGTATAAATTTAGAGTACCCAATTATTATTTTTTTTAATTAAAGGGCAATTTAGCGTTGCCAATCCGCCTACTCTGCACATCTTTGGGTTGTGGGGTGAGACCCACCCAGACACGGGAAGAATGTGCAAACTCCACACAGACAGTGACCCGGGGCCGGGAATGTAACCGGGTCCTCAGCACCATGAGGCAGCAGTGCTAACCACTGCGCCATCATGCCGGCCTGAAAATATATTTTTGTAAGAATAACAGATGTTTACAATCACCCGTCAATGGAGGCAGATGTATTGGGCTTTGGTCAAAAGATATATTTAGATCGGGAAGGACGGCAGTAAATGAAAGAATTAGCCAGGTTCTTTTCGAGAAAAGGCTGAGAAGATCGTGCTTGAGTAGACAAAGTAAAGATGCTTCCATTTGTGCAGGGTGCAAAACAACAAGCCTGAAAAGCAGGAAAGTCACCAATAAATCCAGTAAATAATTCAGGAGAAATCTCTTTATTCAAAGGGTAGTGTCGTGGTGTGGTGAATGTATTCACCAGGAGATGTGGTGCCTGTGTAACCTTTAACCTTTAAGGATTGAGCTGGATAAAGGGGGGAACACGGTGCGGAGTGCGGTGGGAATAAATGGGGCTGTATAGGTCTGAGCCCCCGACGGAGGAGGGACGGATGCGTCGATTTTTGGATCGACTGACGTTCCCGAGGGTGGAGAAGGAGCAGGTGGCTGGGCTTGGGGCACCGGTAGGGCTGGAGGAGCTGACAAAGGGGCTGGGGAGTATGCAGGTGGGGAAGGCACCGGGGCCAGATGGGTTCCCGGTGGAATTTTACCAGGGGGGGGCCCTATCCCCGACGATGTCCAGGGTGCTGATCTCGCTGATCTTGAAGCAGGACAAGGACCCATTACAGTGTGGGTCGTATAGGCCAATCTCTCTCCTCAACGTGGACGCGAAGCTGTTAGCGAAGGTGTTGGCTACCAGAATTGAGGACTGTGTCCCAGGGGTGATTCACGAGGACCAGACGGGTTTTGTTAAGGGAAGGCAGCTGAATACCAATGTGCGGAGGCTCCTTAATGTAATCATGATGCCTACAGTGGAGGGGGAGGCAGAGATAGTGGCGGCGATGGACGCGGAGAAGGCCTTTGACAGGGTGGAGTGGGGGTACCTCTGGGAAGTGTTGAGGGAGGGAGTTCCCGCTGCTTCCAGCACCTAGGATCCAGGATAGGGTGCTCTCGGGGGTGTGGGTTGGAAAGGGTAGGGCCTCGGCGATCTACCAGGAGATGCAGGAGGAGGAGGAGGAGACCTCGGTGGAGGAGCTCTAGGGTAAATGGGAGGAGGAGCTTGGGGAGGAGATAGACGAGGGTACGTGGGCGGACGCCCTGGGTAGGGTTAATTCTTCCTCCTCTTGCGCCAGGCTTAGCCTGATACAATTTAAGGTTCTTCATAGAGCGCATTTGGGGTATCGGACGAGCCGGGAGTGCAGGAGGCGAAAGAGGCCGGTATTCTGGCCTTTGCGTCCCTGATAGCCGGGCGGAGGATTCTGCTACAGTGGAAGGATGCGAGGCCCCCAAGCGTGGAAGCCTGGATCAGCGACATGGCAAGGTTCATTAAATTGGAGAAGGTAAAATTTGCCTTGAGAGGGTCTGTGCAAGGGTTCTTCAGGCGGTGGCAACCGTTCCTAGACTTTCTAGCGGGGCATTAGGAGGTGGTCAGCAGCAGCAACCCAGAGCGGAGGGGTGAGGAAGGGGGGTGGTGTACTTTGTGTTTTCTACTGTGTTTATTATTGCTTAATGGGGGGTTTGTATATTGGGGGAATTTGTGATGTAGTTGTAAGATGTTTACTTATGTGTTCTTTGTTTTTCTTTTTTCTGTAAGGGGGGGTTTGTTGAAAATATGTAAAGATTTGAATAAAAATATTTATTAAAAAAAAAAGATTGAGCTGGAACCCCGGTGGGCTCTGCCTGTGGTCCCCCCCCCCCCCCCCCCCCCCCCCCCCCCCCCCGGCGGTAAATAGTCCTGCTTCTTTACCCACGCCCAGTGGGTGGCGCTCATTTGTAA
Organism: Scyliorhinus torazame; assembly: GCF_047496885.1. Classification (NCBI taxonomy): domain Eukaryota; kingdom Metazoa; phylum Chordata; class Chondrichthyes; order Carcharhiniformes; family Scyliorhinidae; genus Scyliorhinus; species Scyliorhinus torazame. The sequence goes on from NC_092726.1 coordinate 16,601,628, forward strand.
AGAAGTCACTGGCAGACTAGTTCTTTGTGTAATAAAGCCTTTGTTCACTTGTTCATATGGTCCCGCTGTGAATTGATGGTATATCAAGTGGGTTAATAGAATAGTTATGGTAATGAATGAAGCAGCCATGATGTAACAGTTCAGTAGCAGTTGGGAGTTTACTCGGGAGACATGTGTCAACTCAGGAGTCCACCTTGTATATAAATCTGTTTGAAGTAACTACTTGAATAAGGCCTCGGTCCTTTTAGATATAACACTCCACCAGTACATGAAAGACAAACTCACAGTGTTAGGAGTACATAAAGGAAGAGAGGGAGAGAGGAATATCAGGTTATGTCGCTGGCCTTAGATGAAGAGAGTCAGGAGAGAGGAAGCTTGTGTGGAGCATAGCATGAACAATGGCCCAAATGGTCTTTTTCCGTGCTAAGGTTCTGTCTATAATTGAGTGCTGGAATGGTTGAGTCAGAGATGAGAGGAAAGTTTTAGTGGGCTGAAGTTTCTTCTTTGGCTGCCAAGTTTCCTCATGTTAAGTCTGGCAGCGTGGAGACTGGCCAGATGTTCCAGGTGTATCCAGAAAAATATACAAATCGTAGAGGCCCATTGAGAAGTCAAGCTGTTAGTCACTGCAGAGGGATCAGGCAGACTGAAGGAAATAACATTACTCATATCTGGGAGCTGAGTGTTTATAAAACGCACAGCTCCAATCGCACATTTCAGTGTTCAGCCCTTATTCATGCACACAGTCTGTGTTTCCACGTGATTTTGAGAGCCTTCTGTTTTCCTATTTAATGAAGAATGTCTATGGCTGGGACTGGCACTGGGAACCAGAACGCATGTTACTTCCTGAGAGCTCTTCATAGCAGTGCCACTCGGTAACTTTCCATCTGAAATAAAATAGCATTCGCTTCATTTTTTTTGGGAATAAAAGATGTGAGTGAAGGAACCCAACAAAGCAAGATCTGTTACTGTTTTTGTTGGTGGAAGTGTTCTGAAGTGGCTCCGGGAGCTGCTGCTCATGTTGCCTCTCAAACCATCTTTGGCTGTTACACTGTAACTCAGCCAATTAGCCGGCATTGCCCCCTCCTGCCATCAGTGTGATTTATGGCGGGTGGGGCGTGGGGTAGGTTTGGGGCGGGGGGGGGGGGGCAGAAAACTGTTCGCGAACTTCCTCTCCCGACGCTGATGGCGGGTTGATGGCAGGTCAGATTTCCTGTTGAAACATAGTGGAAACCCATTTTGCATCTCATTGTATGCTCATTAAAACCCCAACAGACTGGAATCACAAGCTCCCGTCAAATCTTCTGGCCAACAGCAGGAATTCACGCCGTATTGGTTCCCAACTACACATCTGTGGTGTGTACTCAGTAAGGGAGAATTTTAAAACACTTACCTTTCAATGGAAACTGGCTGTGCCACTGGAACTGACCGCAGGTATGGTGCTCGCGGAAGACACGGGAGGTGCAGGGCGTGGGTGCAAGGCACATAGTGTAGTGTACAGAGAAAAAGGGGGTGTATGGGTTGTCATGATATTCAGGTGAACATCATAGCACAAACAGACATACATACCGATGGACAGATCAACGGACCAATCAACACACACACAACACCACAGCCAATCACAGGCAAGAGCATACACAGTACAAAACAGGGAACACGGCACTTCCTGGGCATTCCAGCAGGAGACAGCTCAGGGCACAGAGCTCATAGCAAGCCACTCAGACATCCACCGTGTGCTGAGTGCCACTACAAGATAGTGGGCGAAATTCTCCGGAAACGGCACGATGTCCGTCGACTGGCGCCCAAAACAGTGCAATTCAGACGGGCATCGCGCCGCCCCAAAGCATCTTTGGGGGCCGAGTCCCAACCTTGAGGGGCTAGGTCGGCGCCGGACGAATTTCCGCCCCGCCAGCTGGCGGAAAAGGCCTTTGGTGCCCCGCCAGCTGGCGCGGAAATGACATCTCCGGGCGGCGCATGCGCAGGAGCGTGTGCAGCCGCTGACAACTTCCCACGCATGCGCAGTGGAGGGAGTCTCTTCCGCCTTCGCCATGGTGGAGACCGTGGCGAAGGCGGAAGGGAAAGAGTGCCCCCACGGCACAGGCCCGCCCGCAGACCGGTGGGCCCCGATCGCTACCATACAGCTTGAGCAATAGGAACCATACAATATCTACCAATGGTGTTCCAGCATTACCAGGTACCTCTACACAGACTACCACATTCACCCGTTAAAAAAGAGTCAGGCGGGGGTAGTGACCTGATATTACAACATGGTAACGTGGTAGAAATTATAGTTATGGAGGTACCGTAATACCTCCGTACAGCGTTTTGTAACTATTGACAATTCTATTTACTATTTATAATTTATGATTCATAATTAACTATAGACTTTAAAATGAAGCAATCAGTCGATCGGGGGTCCTGGTCGTCCTCTGTGATCGTCGAAGCTTCGGCGGTGACGCCGGTGGAGGCTCGGGCGTCTGTGACTCCGGGGGCGTGGCCTCGATCTCTGTGGCAGCTTCGACACCCCTAGACGGCGCAGGTGGGGAAAACGGTTGACCTGGGAAGGGAGCGTCTGCGGGGTGCGTCAGTGGATGGGGGGGCCTAGACAGGGCCAGCGGAAGGACCGATCCTCCTGTAAGGTGCACTGGTGGGAGGGAGGGTGGGACTGGTGGCTGGAGTGTGCGTGGGGTTCCGGCGGGCGCCAGGTCTCGTAGGGAGACTGTATCTTGTCAGCCGTCGGGGTACTGCGTACTGGGGGTTAGCGTGGAGAAGATGGACCCTCTCAACCAACGGGTCCGACTTGTGCACCCGCACGTGTTTTCGGAGCAGGATGGGTCCGGGAGCTGCCAGCCAGGTCGGGAACGAGGTCCCAGAGGAGGACCTCCTGGAGAAGACAAGGAGACGTTCATGATGTGTTTGGTTGGTTGTGGTACAAAGCAGTGACCGGATGGAGTGGAGGGCATCCGGGAGGACTTCCTGCCAGCGGGAGACTGGGAGATTCCTGGACTTCCAGACTGTTCCGTTCTCCCTCTCTACCTGTCCGTTACCGCGGGGGTTGTAATTGGTTGTCCTGCTCGAGGCGATGCTCTTGCTGAGCAGGAATTGACGCAGTTCGTCGCTCATAAAGGAGGACCCCCTATCACTATGTATGTAAGCGGGGAACCCGAACAGTGCAAAGATGCTATGGAGGGCTTTGATGACGGTGGCTGCGGTCATGTCGGGGCAGGGGATGGCGAATGGGAACCGGGAGTACTCATCAATCACGTCCAGGAAATACGTGTTGCGGTCTTTGGAGGGGAGGGGGCCTTTGAAGTCCATGCTGAGGCGTTCAAAGGGACGGGAAGCCTTTATCAGGTGCGCTTTCTCTGGCCGGTAGAAGTGCAGTTTGCACTCCGCGCAGATTTGGCAGTCCCTGGTGACAGTCCTGACCTCCTCGATGGAGTAGGGCAGGTTGCGGATCTTGATAAAGTGGAAAAAGCGAGTGACCCCCGGGTGGCAGAGGTCCTCGTGGACGGCTCGGAGGCGGTCCACTTGTGCGTTGTCACATGTGCCGCGGGACAGGGCATCAGGAGGCTCGTTTAGCTTCCCGGGACGATACAAGATCTCGTAGTTGTAGGTGGAGAGTTCGATCCTCCACCACAAGATCTTATCGTTTTTTATCTTGCCCCGCTGTGCATTATCGAACATGAAAGCAACCGACCGTTGGTCAGTGAGGAGAATGAATCTCCTGCCGGCCAGGTAATCCCTCCAATGTCGCACAGCTTCTACTATGGCCTGGGCCTCCTTTTCGACTGAGGAGTGGCGGAGTTCGGAAACATGGAGGGTATGTGAGAAGAAGGCCACAGGTCTGCCCGCTTGGTTGAGGGTGGCCGCCAGAGCTACGTCAGACACGTCGCTCTCAACCTGGAAGGGGAAGGACTCGTCGATGGCGTGCATCGTGGCCTTTGCAATGTCTGCTTTGATGCGGCTGAAGGCCTGGCGGGCCTCTATCGACAGGGGGAAAAATGTGGATTGGATCAGGGGACGGGCCTTGTCCGCATAGTTGGGGACCCACTGGGCATAGTAAGAGAAAAACCCAAGGCAGCGCTTCAGGGCCTTGAAGCAGTGAGGGAGGGGGAACTCCATAAGGGGGCTCATGCGTCAGGGTCGGGGCCTATAACTCCATTACGCACTACGTAGCCGAGGATGGCTAGGCGGTCGGTGCTAAACACCATTTATCCTTGTTATATGTAAGGTTCAGGACCTTGGCGGTCTGGAGGAATTTTCGGAGGTTGGTGTCGTGGTCCTGCTGGTCGTGGCCGCAGATGGTGACATTATCGAGATACAGGAATATTGCCCGTAAACCGTACCGGTCAACCATTCGGTCCATCTCGCACTGGAAGACCAAGACCCCGTTGGTGACACCGAAGGGAACCCTTAAGAAGTGATAGAGCTGCCCATCTGCCTCGAAGGCAGTGTATATGCGGTCACTAGTGCGGATGGGGAGCTGGTGGCAGGCGGACTTAAGATCCACCGTGGAGAAGACCTTGTAATGCGCAATCCTGTTTACCAGGTCGGATATGCGGGGGAGAGGGTACGTGTCCAGCTGTGTAAACCTGTTGATGGTCTGACTGTAGTCGATGACCATCCTATGCTTCTCCCCGGTCTTTACCACCACTACTTGAGCTCTCCAGGGACTGTTGCTGGCTTCAATGACTCCTTCCCTCATTAGCCTTTGGACCTCTGACCTAATAAAGATCCGATCCTGGGCACTGTCCCGTCTGCTCCTGGTGGCGACGGGTTTGCATTCCGGGGTGAGGTTCGCAAACAGGGAAGGCGGTTCGACCTTGAGGGTCGCAAGGCCGCAGACAGTGAGGGGGATATAGGGCCGCCGAATTTGAAAGTTAGACTTTGGAGATTACACTGGAAGTCTACACCTAGGAGTGTGGCAGCGCAGAGGTGGGGCAGGACATAGAGCCGGTAATTTTTAAACTCCCTTCCCTGGACTGTGAGGTTTGCTACACAAAACCCCTTTATCTCTACTGAGTGGGAACCGGAGGCCAGGGAGATTTTTTGATTAACGGGGTGGCGAGGAAAGAACTGTGCCTTACCGTGTCGGGGTGTATGAAGCTCTCCGTGCTCCCAGAGTCAATTAAGCAGGACGTCTCGTGCCCGTTGATTAGTACTGTTGTTGTAGCAGTTGAGAGTGTTCGAGGCCGGGACTGATCCAGGGTCACCGAGGCTAATCTCAGCAGTTGAGTGTTCTCTTCGGGCGGTGTGCGGTCAGCCGAGCTGGGGTCCTGGGAGTCCATCCAAGATGGCGGCTCCCATTGGTCGTACATGGCTGGGGGTGCACAAAATGGCAGCGCCCATCCATCGAACGTGGCGTCCGCGGGACAAGATGGCGGTGCCCGGGGGCCGCACGTGGCCCTGGAGTAGGAAGATGGCGGCGCCCGCAGGCCGCTTGGGAACCGTGGAGAGGTTTGTGGTGGCGGTCCGCATTCGCCGCCGGAGACCGCGGTGACCGCACGGGACTGGCATACCACCACAAAGTGGCCCTTTTTACCGCATCCCTTGCAGGTGGATGCGCGGGCCGGGCAGCGCTGCCGGGGGTGCTTGGCCTGCCCGCAAAAGTAGCAGTGGGGCCCCCCGGGGTTGCCAGGCCGCCTTGCAGCACAAGCTTGTGGGGCGATGGGGGATGTCTCGGGGTCGGCTGCGGAGGGGTTCATGCTGCCCAGGGGGCTGCCGCGCGGTCGGGAATGTAAGCGCGGGAGTTTCTGGAGGCCACATCCAGGGAGCCTGCAAGGGCCCGTGCCTCCTTGAGGCCTAGGGTATCTTTTTCCAGCAACCGCTGGCGGGTTTGGGAGGACAGCATACCTGCCAAGAAAGCGTCCCAGATAAAGGGTTCTGTGTGGTCGCTCGCCGAAACTTGCAGGCAGCTGCAGTTTCTCCCCAACACCAGGAGCGCACAGTAGAATTCTTCCAGCGATTCCCCAGGGGTTTGTCGCCTCGTTGCTAGCAGATGTCGGGCGTAGACCTGGTTTACCGAGCGAATATAATGTCCTTTTACCAGCTCTATTGCTGCATCAAAGTCTTCCGCGTCCTCGATGAGGGTGTAAATTTCCAGGCTCACCCTCGAGTGCAGGACTTGCATTTTCTGTTCTCCCGTGGGTGTGTTTTCGGCCGTTCCGAGATATCCTTTAAAACACGCCAGCCAGTGCTTGTAGATTACCGCTGAGTTCGCCACGTGGGGGCCGAGTTGCAGACACTCCTGCTTGATTCGGAGCTCCATCCTTTTAAATCTAGCTTATTAAATTGATGCACGATCAATGGCCACTAAAGCGAGGTTGTAGTCCAACTGAAGGCTTTAATAAGCTAGATGTTTCCCCCAGCAGCTCAGGTACAGAATGAAGGCTGCTGGGGTGGCAGGGGCTCTTATACCCCGCCTTGCAGGGCAAAGCTACCGTACAGCTTGACCAATAGGAAACATACATTATCTACCAACGGTGTTCAAGCATTACCAGGTACCGTAATACCTCTATACAGACTACTACACCCTTGTCCTGAAATATTGGCTAGGATTACAGCGTGTTATCAGGCGACGAAGGTGCCTTGCCATTTGCCACTGATGGGATCTTCTGGGATTTTGCAAAGCTGGGCGGGGGGCATGGAGGGGTTGCGGATAGCCATCAGCAGGACTGGAGGATTCCGCTGGAGGGAAGGGTTGGAAAATTACGCTCATTCTGTCCCTCCCTGATAGGAACACTTCTCCTGAGCTCTTTTAAAAAAATAAATTTAGAGTACTCAATTCATTTTTTCCAATTAAGGGACAATTTAGCGTGGCCAATCCACCTTCCCTGCACATCTTTAGGTTGTGAGGGCGAAACCCACGCAGACACGGGGAGAATGTGCAAACTCCACACAGACAGTGACCCAGAGCCGGGATCGAACCTGGGACCTCGGCGCTGTGAGACAGCAGTGCTAACCACTGCGCCACCGTGCTGCCCTTTCTCCTGAGCTCTTGACCTTTTATAATCTTGACTCTTTCCAATAGTGGTGACTCATTTGAGTTCTTTGTGGTTTCCATAAGACCATAAGACATAGGAGCAGAATTTAGCCACTCGCCCCATCGAGTCTGCTCCGTCATTCAATCATGGCTGATATTTTTCTTATCCCCATTCTCCTGCCTTCTCCTCATAACCCCTGATTCCCTTATTGATCAAGAATCTACCGATCTCTGTCGTAAAGACACTCAGTGATTTGACCTTCTGCGACAACCCTGTGTTACAATGCAGTAAATAAGCAAAAACAAATAACTCCTTTCCTTCATCTGCACTGCTTACAGTCACAGTGATGGCAGCATTTCAGACTGTCAATACCTGAGGTGCAACAACATCTACAAATCCATAAATATGCTTTACCTTCCCTCAGGGAGGTGTCGATTCGTCACCAGTTCAACCCAAGGAGGACGGTGAGAGTGTCCTAACATCTAAAAATAGTAGAACAAATTGAGTCACCATTTATCCTCAGAGAACTATCGCAATGAAGAAACATTCTGCTGATTTCAGCCTTGTTTTCAAATCACTCCGTGGTCTCATCCCTCGATCTGTGTCACCCACTCTCGCCCACAACCTCCAAGATGTCTGCCATTCTCTGAGCTGGCCGCTTGACCCTCCCCAATTTTCATTGCGCCACCATCATTGGTGGCTGTGCCTTCAGCTGTCTCGAAATTCAAGGACTGAGGTGAGGAAGAAGTTCTTCTCTCAGAGAGTTGTGAGCTTGTGGAATTCTCTACCACAGAAAGCTGTTGGGGCCAGTTCATTGGATATATTCAAGAGGGAGCTGGACATGGCTTTTGCGGCTAAAGGGATCAAGGGATATGGAGAGAAAGTGGGAGTGGGATACTGAATTTGCATGATCAGCCATGACCATATTGAATGGTGGTGCAGGCTCAAAGGTCGAGTGGCCTACTCCTGCACATATTTTTTATGTCTCTAGAACTGAGACTATGCTTCAAAAGTTCTTGGACATCCTGAGGTTGTGAAAGGCGTTTTATGGTCTCTTCACTTCATACCTCACTCCTGGGAAAAACTAAAAACTGAGGCTGTGCTCAGGGAAGAAATACTGGGTAATTCCTCTCGAACCCATCGAGACAAGTGAGAGCTGGCTCAGGAGACCACTCTCGCTTGATCTCAACATCACCTTCAACATCCACTGCCCTTGCTACCAGCAGTTGCGCCGTGTGCAATTTACAAGTCCAGCTTGTTCAAGAGCACTTTCCAAACACTTTTTAAGAGGTGACAGCTCGAAGCAGGCCTAGCTTTCAATTGTCCAACAGCACCGAAACTCTGACCCTTTAGAATCTATATGGCTTTGCTTTCAAAGAGAGTTTAAGTAATGTTCCAAGTCTTAGTTGGAACCATGGACACATGCAGTAATTAGCAGCTTCAGGTTGTGTATGTTGGAAAAGGAGCAGATCATTCATTCCCTTGAGCCTGTTCTGCTCGTCAGTTTGATCATACCTGATCTATGTATCAACTCCAATTACACACATTGCTCCTGTAAATCTTAATACCCTTGCCTAACAGGAATCTATCAATCTCAGTTTTGAAACGTTCCCTTGACATCCAGTCTCAACACTCTTTTGTGGGAGCGAGTTCCAAATTTCCACTCCCCATTGCGAGGGGAATGTTTTCTGATTTCACCCTTGAAGGTTCTTGGGTCTGGATTCCTGCCACCAGAGGAAGTCTTTTCTCTATATTTCAAACCCTTTAATTGTCTTCAAACCCTTCATTTGGATCACACCCTTTATCTTGAATATTCTGCACTCAAGGAAGTACAAGCCGAGACATTGCAACCAGCCCTTACAATCTTTCTAGCCCCAGTAACATTCTGGTCAATCTGCAGTGCAGCCCCTTCAAGCTGGATATCTCTTTGCTGAGGAATGGTGCATGACTGAATACAGGACTCCAGGTGCAGTCCCGGTGCTGTCCAGCTTTATTGGTGAGCTTTTCTTTCAGTGGAGCGACAGTGGCACCGTGGTCATGTCACTGGACTAGGAATCATGGACTCACATTCCACTGTGGCAGCTGGTGATGTGTTGGGTGCTCTGGATCGTGGAACACATACAGACCACCAACACTTAAAATAGTGCAACACTATTTTGTTAAGTCAGAAACTAGTGAACATATTTTCACTGTGATATTAGATTGAACTAAAGACCTATGCCTTGTCCTAACCAGTCTATGCACTCAGCACATGGTGAAGATCTGTGCTGCAGGCTGTGAGCTCTGTCCTACTAGGAGGCTGCAGCTCGAATGAGCGGGAACTCTGATGCCCCCTGTCTTTATAGTGCGTGTGCTCTAACTGGTGATTGGCTGCGGTGTTGTGTGTGTTGATTGGTCCCGCTGTGTGTCCACCAGTGTGTGTGTATCTGCACCATGATATACTGGTGTATATTATGTCAGCTGGTGGAATTGAAATAAAATGGATAAATCTGGAATCTGAAGCTCAGTAATGGTGACCTTGAAACTATTGTTTTATTAAAATAAATTTAGACTACCCAGTCATTTTTTTTTCAATTAAGGGGCAATTTAGCATGGCCTACACTGCACACCTTTTGGGGTTGTGGGAGTGAGCCCCACGCAGACACAGGGAGAATGTGCAAACTCCCCACGGACGGGGACCCAGGGCGTGGATCGAATCCTTGAGACAGCAGTGCTAACTACTGCACCACCATGCTGCCACTACCATGAAACTATTGTTGATTGTTGTAAAATATCTGGTTCATCAATGTCCTTCAGGGAAGGAAATCAGCCATCTTTACCTGGCCTGTCCTACAGGTGACTCCAGACCCACAGGAAGATGGTTGACTCCGTACAGTCCTATGAAATGTTCATTTCAAGGGCAATGAATAATAATAATAATCGCTTATTGTCACAAGTAGGCTTCAATGAAGTTACTGTGAAAAGCCCCTAGTCGCCACATTCCAGCGCCTCTTCGGGGAGGCTGGTACATGAATTATGGATGGTTAATAAATGCTGGCTTTGCCAGTGACGTTCAGTTCCCGGGCAAAAATAAAGAAAAAAATAATTGGTTTCCAGTTGATTGTCAAGATTTGCAGGCCTGCCTCAACATGGATTCGGAAACAATGCCACAGACGGCAATAAACTCATTCAAAACACCTTAACAATCCACATACTACAAGAATTTTCAGTCAGTATTCAGTCTTTCTTGAAACGATAGAACATACAGTGCGAACTAATTATATCCAAAGCCTCATGGTAAGTACATTGTTATCTGGACACAGGCTGATCTGTGTCTTCGAATCTCTTGGTCATGCTTGCATTATCATCAACTTCATTGTCTAATTATATAACTGTGGTACAGTGTCCCTTTAAGGGGTGAGTGCCCGGAGTGTCATGTGACCAGAACCGCCAATGGGACCAAAGCACACAAACACTGGGGGCAGAACGCGGCTGTCCCAGTCAGTTTGGCCTTTGGGGTCTTGGAACATGGTGGCTTTTAGCTCAAGTTCTGGATACAGTTATTACTTTAATAAACCATTTTTCGTTAATCAATTTGGTGGTCGCCCATCGGTCATGATATTAAAATAACCATTAATGTCTAACCTTGCATTCACCATTGTAAAAATAGGTCCATGGACAAGGTCCCACATGGGAGACTTATGAAGAAGGCAAGTGCACCTGGGATACAGGGATGCAGACTCGATGGGCCAAAAGGCCTCTTTTGCGCTGCATTCTTCTGTGATTCTGTGAATGGCGGAAAGTAGAAACTGCTTGCAGTTTTGTCTTCAGAGCTTCCTAAAGTGCTCTGCAGTCAATGAAGTACTTCGGAAGTGCAATGTGACTGGCAAAAGAGGCAACTGCTTGATCGTGCACCATCCGACAACTGAAACATTCACTTCCTCCACAGCCAGCTTACTGTAGCTGCAGTGCGTACCATCTATCTACAAGAGACACTGCCGAGGCTCCTTCGACAGCAGCTGCCATTTGGCCACACTTTGACCTTTGTTGCCAGGAAGAACAAGGGAAGCAGTTACATGGCAACAACCTGACATCCAAGATCCCCTTTAACACATCATCTCTGTTTGGATAGGATCATTGCTTCTTCACTGTCGCTGGATCAAAGCCCTGGAACTTCCTCCCTTCAAGCAGTGTGTTACCACACAGTTTCCACACAGACTGCAGTGAAGCAAGAAGGCAGCAAACTATCATCTTCCCAAGGGCAATTGGGAACACTGGGCAACACCAATAAGCGTTGCCAGCAATATGAAATTATGCACTGGTTCCTTGGAATCAACACAAATGAGAATAAATTAAAGAGCGAAGTGATAAGGAAGTTCATTCCTGCCTTGGCAAAGCAGCTTATCAAAATCAGGCCGTTGTACCAAATCAACAAATATAGAGGTGGTTAGTAAGATTCTCTTGACATTGGTGAGTTTGTTTTATCAGCCAATTGTCTTCCGGTTGGCAATTAGCCTGTTGACACCACAGGAGACAAAAGACCTTGGGCGGGATTCTCTGATCCTGAGGCTAAGTGTTGACACCTTCGTAAAAGCCGTTGCATTTTACGATGGCGTCCAAAGGTCCCCATGAGCAGCGGTCCTGCGCCCAAGAGGGCCAGCACGGCACTGGAGCGACTCACGCAGCTCCAGCTGCCGATACCGGCGTCAAACGGGCGCCGCGGGTCTGTACATGCACGCTACGGCCGGTGTGAACTCGCACATGCGCGCTACATGGTGGAGAGCTACAGGGGCCCTGCACGGAGGAACATAGGCCCCCAGGACAAGCCGGCCCACCGATCGGTAGGCCCTGATCGTGGGCCAGGGCACAGTGGAGGCCCCCCCGTGGTTGGATCCTCCCTCCCCCCACCATGCCACCCGCCGCCCCCCCCCCCCGCCCCCGCAGGATAAACGGCGAGGTCCCGCCGGGTAGGACCACACGTGAATGACGCCGGCGGCCACTCGGCCCAACACGCACAGAGAGTCGGCGGGGTGGGAGACCGCGTAGAGCAGCCCCCAACTGGCGCCGCGCCGACCACGCCTGCGCCAATGGCGCCACTTCTCTGGTGACCGGAGTACCAGAGGACCAGCGTCGGAGGGGCGTCACGTGAATTGAGCCCGGGGTCGGAGAATCCCGCCCCTTATATTCTGCAGAGGTCCAACCTTGTATTCTTCCTGTTGTTATCTGATATGACCAAACATGCAGATTGACTGGTCTCCATATGCCTGACCTTGGTGTATATCTGGTAGCACAGAATAGTTGACACACCGACTGTGTAAATCCAAATCCTCCAATCCTGCATCTTCAGCAGACTGTCATGGCGATGGTAGTGTTATAACCTGCCTACTGACGATTGGCTGGGGACTAATGATTATCCCACAATCCTATGGGAGTATGAACTTCCCCAATGAGGGGGGCGGAGAAACTCCTACTATAAATAAGCTGGCCAGTCCAGGAACCAGGAGAAAGGAGAAGGTAGCAAGGGAAGTTACTGCTATGTATATATTGTTATAGTAAATAAACTTTATTATTTTGTATCCTTAAAACTCGTGCTGGATTCTTCGGGGCCCTTACAAAACTGGCGACGAAGGTTAAAGTGAATAGCTGTCTACACTGCTGAAGCCACCTCCCTGGATTTTTGTTGGATACAGGTTGGAAGTTGTTTTCTATTATACCATGCCTCTGTACGGACGTTTGGATGTTTTTGATGCTGCGCTGGAAAGCTGGAACCAGTACACGCAACGGATGCGTTACTATTTCCGGGCAAACAATATCACTGAAAACGAGCGCCAGGTGGTCATATTGCTCACCGCCTGCGGACCGCATACGTTTGGGGTGATTAGGAGCCTTACGTACCCAGCTGCGCCGGACACCAAAACGTTTGACGAACTTGTGAATATAGTGGGGCAACACTTTAACCCAACCCCGTCCACGATAGTCCAGCGTTACCGGTTTAATACCGCTGAGAGGACCCCTGGAGAATCCCTTGCCGATTTTTTATCCAGCCTACGCGGGATTGCGGAATACTGTGACTATGGTGAGACCTTGTCAGAAATGTTACGCGACCGTTTGGTTTGCGGTATTAACAATGCGGCCACCCAGAGAAAGTTGTTAGCGGAGCCAACATTGACTTTTCAACAGGCAATACAAATAGCCTTGTCCCGAGAGAGCGCAGAGCGAGGAGTACAGGAGCTACAGGGAATGGAAGTGCATGCCTTGGGGCGAAACCCTTTCCGCCCAAAAACGTCCCCCCGCACTCCTGCGGTACCTTGGGCGAGGCAACGACCAGACCGACGCCAGTGGCCATCGGACATTCCTCCCCGAAGGGAGCCTTCTCCAGAGCCAATGGATGAGGAGCCATGTCTGTGTCAGACTTGTAGGCGCCGACCCCATCGCGGACGGCGGTCCTGGGGATGCCAGAGGCGCCGTCGTTCCGACCGAAACTGGGACCAGCCCAGGGGCCGTAACTGGGACCAGCCCAGAGGCCGTACCTTCCATGTGGATGAACCTGCGGCGACCACTCCTGAGGACGTGGAGACGGAGGACGACTGCCTGCAGCTGCATTGTGTGGCAGCTCCCCGTGTGGCCCCCATTAAGGCGACAGTACGGGTCAATGGCCACCCGCTGGAGATGGAGTTGGATACTGGCGCAGCGGTCTCCGTGATCGCCCAGAGGACATTCGACCGCATCAAGCAGGGTATACAGACCCTTACACTAACTGACTCACAGGCCAGGTTGGCCACCTACACGGGGGAACCACTGGACATTGCAGGAACTACAATGACCCCTGTTGTCTATGGACGCCAGGAGGGGCGTTTCCCACTTATCGTAGTGCGTGGCCATGGGCCCAGCCTGTTGGGTCGGGACTGGTTGCGCCATTTGCGGTTGCAATGGCAGCACATCCTCCAAACAGTTTCTGGAGAGTTGACTGAGGTGCTAGGACGATACCCAGAGGTATTCCAGCCTGGTCTGGGGAAAATAAAAGGGGCCGTAGCCCGTATCCAAGTTGAACCAGGAGCCACACCGCGCTATTTCCGGGCACGCCCAGTGCCTTACGCTTTGCTCGAGAAGGTAGAAGGGGAGCTCACTCGTTTGGAGAGTTTGGGTATTATCAGGCCTGTCCGTTTTGCTGACTGGGCAGCACCAATTGTTCCAGTAATGAAGCCAGATGCCACAGTTCGCTTGTGTGGCGACTATAAACTTACAGTGAATACAGTTTCCCGACTCGACCGATACCCAATGTCTCGCATAGAGGATCCCTACGCGAAACTTGCAGGCGGACTCTCATTCACAAAATTAGATATGAGTCACGCCTACCTGCAGTTGGAGCTGGACCCTGCCTCCCGACCATATGTAACAATTAACACACACCGGGGCCTGTATGAATATACACGGTTGCCCTTTGGAGTATCCTCTGCCTGCGCAATTTTTCAACGTGTTATGGAGGGCATTTTGAGAGGTTTACCACGTGTGGCTGTCTACCTAGATGACGTGTTGATTACAGGGACGTCGGAGCAAGAGCATTTGGAAAATCTGGAGGCTGTCCTTAAACGCCTTTCGGAGGCTGGAGTCCGTTTACGTCACACAAAGTGCGTACTTCAGGCAAAAGAAGTAGTCTACCTAGGTTATCGGGTGGACCGCGAGGGTCTGCACCCCGTCGCAGAGAAGGTGCGTGCAATTCAACAGGCCCCCACCCCGACTGACACTTCGCATCTTCGTTCTTTTCTCGGTCTCGTAAACTATTACGGGAAGTTCCTCCCCAATCTGGCAACTACGCTGGCCCCCTTACACCTGCTGCTAAAGAAAAATCACACCTGGGTTTGGGGTCAGCCGCAAGAAACCGCTTTCCGGCGGGTAAAGCAACAATTGTCGTCGTCTGGGTTACTAACCCACTATGATCCGGGAAAGCCTTTGCTCGTCACATGTGATGCATCCCCGTATGGTATTGGGGCTGTCCTGTCCCACAAGATGGAACGGGGCCGAGCGACCGATAGCTTTCGCCTCCCGCACATTGACTGCAGCGGAGAAGAAGTACGCGCAGATCGAGAAGGAGGGCCTGGCAGTGGTTTTCGCGGTGAAACGCTTCCACCAGTATGTGTACGGCCGCCATTTCACTATCGTGACTGATCATAAGCCCCTGCTGGGACTCTTCAGAGAGGATAAGCCGATACCGCCCATTGCTTCTGCACGGATCCAGCGCTGGGCTTTGTTGCTTGCTGCATATGAGTATTCTCTGGAGCACAAACCAGGTACGCAGATAGCAAATGCCGACGCACTGAGCCGATTGCCTTTATCGACCGGCCCCATGTCGACCCCCACGACCGGTGAGGTGGTCGCAACCCTAAATTTTATGGACACCTTGCCTGTCACGGCATCACAGATCCGTGAGTGGACCCAGACGGAGCCAGTCCTGTCAAAGGTTCGGCACATAGTCCTGTATGGTGGGCAGCATAGACAGCTCCCAGGCGAGTTACGGGCATTTTCCTCCAAGCTGTCAGAGTTCAGCGTGGAAGACGGCATCCTCTTGTGGGGGACGCGTGTGGTTGTCCCGGAAAAAGGCCAGGAGCTGATATTATCAGACTTGCACAATGGGCATCCGGGCGTGACCAAGATGAAAATGTTGGCCCGGAGTTATGTCTGGTGGCCAGGCCTCGACACCGACATTGAGAAGGTGGCCCAAAACTGCTCCATTTGCCAGGAGCATCAGAAGCTTCCGCCGGCCGCGCCCCTACATCACTGGGAATGGCCAGGGCGGCCTTGGGCACGCTTACATGCAGATTTCGCAGGCCCTTTTCAGGGATCCATGTTCCTTCTACTAATTGACGCCCACTCCAAATGGCTGGAGGTGCATAAGATGCAGGGGACAACGTCCTGCGCAACAATTGAAAAAATGCGTTTATCATTTCGCACGCATGGCCTCCCCGAGGTGCTGGTCACGGATAATGGCACTCCATTCATGAGTGAGGAGTTTGCTAGGTTTACAAAGATGAACGGCATCCGCCATATCCGCACTGCCCCTTACCACCCGACTTCAAATGGGTTGGCAGAGCGTGCAGTGCAAACATTCAAAAGAGGCCTAAAGAAGCAGTCTTCCGGATCAATGGACACGAGGCTGGCTCGGTTTTTGTTTACGTACAGGACCACCCCCCATACAGTGACTGGGGTAGCTCCCGCAGAACTCCTAATGGGCCGGAGACTTCGCACCCGCCTTAGTATGGTCTTCCCGGACATTGGCGCAAAAGTACGCCGCACACAAGAACGGCAGGGACCGGGATTGTCTCAGCATCGTCCGATTCGGCAGTTTGCGCCCGGTGACCCAGTATTCGTGCGGAATTTTGCTGGTGGTGCCCAATGGGTTCCTGGGGTAATCTTTCGCCAAACGGGCCCTATATCGTACCAAGTGCAAGCCCAGGGTCGTCTCCAGCGAAAACATGTAGACCACGTCCGGTCCAGAAGATCATCCCCGCAAAAGATTCCCCGCCCCCGGAGCTCAGTTCAACAGCGGCAAAGACCAGAAACAAGGGAAGGTAGTCCTCCAAATCTTCCACTGGTGCCTCACTCAAAGCCTGCGCAGGTCATGACGGGACCGAATGGGGACAGAGACGCTGACATGACGGAGGCAGCAGACTCTGACTCCGAGATGGAGACACAGGATGAATCAGAGGGGGAATCCTCGGGTCCACAGGCCGTGGATGTACAACCGCGCCGTTCATCACGGAAGCGCCGGTCTCCGTCTCGTTATACGCCGCCTGATCCAGCGCCGCGTGCAAATGGCGTCCGGCCTGCGGCCAAACGAGTTCGACGCCTCCCTTCGCCAGGGCCTACGGTGGATTCCTTGGACTTTGGGGGGGAGGGATGTTATAACCTGCCTACTGACGATTGGCTGGGGACTAATGATCATCCCACAATCCTATGGGAGTATGAACTTCCCCAATGAGGGGGGGCGGAGAAACTCCTACTATAAATAAGCTGGCCAGTCCAGGAACCAGGAGAAAGGAGAAGGTAGCAAGGGAAGTTACTGCTATGTATATATTGTTATAGTAAATAAACTTTATTATTTTGTATCCTTAAAACCCGTGCTGGATTCTTCAGGGCCCTTACAAAAGGTAGGTAATTCCAAAATGTAGTCTGTGCTGCCTTGTGATCTCAACAAAGTGAGATGTGAGTCCAGCATTATATACAGGTCTCCATTTGTCATCAGTTCTCAGCAGAACGCATCCCTCTAACCAACAAGTGGCAACAGTGTCAATGGGTTCGTAAAGATTTTTAAAAATGGCTTCACCATCACTGGTTTAGCTGGTTTAGCACAGGGCTAAATCCCTGGCTTTTAAAGCAGACCAAGGCAGACTAGCAGCACGGTTCAAGTCCCGTACCAGCCTCCCCGAACAGGTGCCGGAATGTGGCGACTAGGGGCTTTTCACAGTAACTTCATTTGAAGCCTACTTGAGACAATAAGCAATTTCCATTTCCACTAGAGCCCCAGTCAAAATGGACATGTAGTTAAAGGTTGACTCTCTCCAAACTAGCAAACAAAAGACATGTTGATATTGGGTGCGATCTAACAGCCATGTTGTACTCGGCACAGATATGTGCAAGCTGGTTAGTTCGTGGAAGAGGTGGTGGCACAGTGGGGCAGTGGTTAGCACTGCTGCTTTATGGCGCCGAGGACCTGGATTTGATCCCGGCCTCGGGTCACTGTCCGTGTGGAATCTGCACATTCTCCCCGTGTTCGTGTGGGTCTCACCCCCACAACCCAAAGATGTGCAGACTAGGTGGATTAGCCATACAAAATTGTCCCTCAATTGTAAAAAAAGAACTGGGTACTCCAAATTTACATTAAAAAGATGGCGCGAGAGACCAAAATCGAGATCTGTGCCGGGCAGCAATAGGTTTCTGATCTAATCAGCCGGCTCCCATTGGTGGCATCTGAATCCCGCCTAGATGTGGCGAGAAACCAATAATCACCAAATTAAGGCCAATTTCCATATCATTAAAGGGACGGACCCCTGATCAAAAGGCCTCTCACCGACTTCCAACCGAGTGGTCACACAGGTGTCCTTCAACACACTTATTTAAAAATGTGAATGGCTGCTGTGGGGATCGGAGGAGATGAGTGGCCATCTTCTCAAACAGCCCCAGTGCTCGTTTGGAAAGGGGGGGTCTGGGCTGGGACAATTGATGGGGGCGGGTCGCCCCATCAGGCCACCCCCCCCCCCCCCCCCCCGGATTGTGTATACCTATACCACTATACCAGGGGGCAACTCAAACTGCTGCCTGCTACCCATCCATCCCATCGAGCTCCCCAGGACAGAACCCTGTCTATGGTAATATGGTGAAGGCCACTGTAACCCCCTCTGCCCATCGCGGCCTCTGTCTGCACAGCTGAAGGCTATTGCTCATAGGGAATTGGCATTGGTAGTTACTTCACAGCTCTCAAGTGGATTCCCATGGCTAGACATGTCGTGTGGCAGGCGAGTGTCACTGCCTAGCATCCCAATCAGACTGTGAGGCCTGAACGCCGGAGGCCACAACACCGCAGAGGCAGCAGCCAATAATCAAACACACAAGAGCTGGGCCTCCCCAATTTGGAATTCAAATCCAACGTCAATAAGTTCAGCAAGTGGTCCAATGGACTAATCACAACTTCCACCTAATCCTGGCCGAAAGCAATGATGATTGCTCTCTCCAAGCAATTGCCTTGTTTACCTGGACAACAGTGACTGTTCTTGCAAAGCACTCTATTGCTGGACAGCCTATAATTCATCTTCTGTATCTGTACCACAGCCAGCGATGGAGAAGGCAGCGGCAGAAGCGTTGATGAGGCTCGCAGCGGCAGCCCTTGTGCAGGGGTCTGCCACACACCCTGAGGACGTGGACGCCCATCAGGCGGGAGGTACCCAGAGGGGAAGGCCAGCGACGGCCCAAGGTGTACAGGCTTCTCTGGCCTTTAAGGAGGTGACGAACATCATGTATTGCAGGAGTTCCGCCTCAACAAGGTGACTGTTTAAAAAAAAACACTCTTAACAAGGGGACTGTTTGGCACCTGTGCCATGTGCTTGCGGACATGGCACTATGTGGAACAGGAGGATACCCGCTCCCAGTGGCCATCAAGGTGACCACAGCCCTGAAGCTTTACGCTTTGGGTTCATTCCAGGGCTCAGGCCATGACTTGTGTGGCATTTCCCAACGTACAGCCACCAAGTGCATTCGTGAAGTCACGGATGTCCTGTCTACCCGGGCAACTGACTACATAAACTTTGACCTAGACCAAGTCCACAAAGATGCCTGGGCATAAGGATTCTCCACCATCGCAAGGATGCCCCAGGTCCAGGGTAAAAGATGGCTTTCATGTCATCTTGCATGCATGGGCAATCCGGGAGTACCCTTCATCAACATGTGCCACCACCACCTCAAGATCATGCACCTGTGCACGCTTCCCTGGGAGTGTGCACAACAGCTACATCCTGGGGCAGTGGGAAATCCTGGCGTCTTTGAGGGACACCCCAGGATGACGGGTTGGCTCTTGGGGCAAAAAGGCTACCTGCTGAGGTCCTTGCTAATGACGCCAGTACGGAGGCCAGAAACAAGTGCAGAGACCCTATATAACAAGGCTCATGAGGCCACCTGCGCTGTCATTGAGTGGTGTATCGGACTGCTGAAAATGCAATTCCGATGCCTCAACTGCTTTGGTGGTGCTCTGCAGTACACCCCCAGAGGGTCACCCACTTTGTGATGGTCTGTTGTACCCTCCACAACCTGGTACTGCAACGGGGTGACAAGTTGGAGCAGGAGGGACACGCGGCCTCGTCTGAGGAGGAGCTTGACCAGGAGGGACTGGAGGACGAGCCCGGGGAGGGCCTGCAGTAGCAGCTGGAGGATAGAGGTCAGGTGGTGGTGAGGGTCCGGCATGCCCAGAGAACCAGAGAGGCTCTCATTCTCGCCTGCTTCGTTTAGGATGTGCCTTTGTCCATCGTCTCATCCCCTCCTCCCTTCCCATCCAGCGTTCCCTCCCCCACACATCCTCACCATTGTTGACCCACCTCTCCCCAACCCCCCCAACCACTCACCACCCACCTATTCTACCCAAGCACCCTTTCCCACCCTCCCAGGGCTGTGCAAATCATTCCAGGTTGATCGGCCTGTGTTGGCACTGCCAGCGGGTCAACATACATGCCAGGATGATGATGATAACCAGCCATAAAGTGAGCTTGAGGTCCTGCAATGGTCTTACTCCTGTCTGTCTGCTGACAGGGCGCTCACACCCATCACCTGTGCAGGTATTCCTCGGGGCGGGGAGGGGGGGAGGGTATGGTGAGGGAGGGGCATCTAGGACCACAGTGCCCTGGGAGCTTGGGCCGAGGGGGGGGTGGAATGCACCGGGGGCTGGCAGGTGCAGGCTGGCCCGTAGTGCGGAATAACGTGACAGAGACCTCACATGTCTCGGGTGTAACGTGTTTTAATGGCACCCTGAATAGGCCGGCACCATTGGGTGGAGATCCTGCGGGAGAATGGACATGTGATCAGTGGGAGGGAAGGATCATTATGTCTGGCATGAACAATCCATGTGTGACAGGTCAGCGGGTGGGGGCCTCTGCGGCACAGGCCAAGCTCGATGTCAGTGACCGCTGTGTCCTCTGTCACCCTGCGACCTCCAGGGTCTGTTCCTCGCCTGTTCTGCAGCCGCTGCCCATCCAGGCCCTTTCCCGTCTATTGTCTGCCAATGTCTCTTGTAGGGACAAAGAGAGGGGCGTTGTGAGCCGCGTGCTTCATGCATCGCTGGGAGTGGGGGGGGGGGGGGGGGGGCGTATTTTGGGGCACAAACGTTGGCACTGCCACTGGGCATGGATGGGATGTGCTGAGGCATGGGCACAGTAGTGTACTGGGGAGGGTGTGTGTGGTGCCAACTGCCGGGTCGTCGGGGGTACAGTGGGACTGGGATCGGTGCCAGGGGGCTGCTGCCAACTCACCCGTGCATCCCAGCGGAGGTTGTTGACTTCTTACTGCACTGGATAACACCTTCTGCACTGATTGCCATTGCCACTGCATCCCAGGTGGCACTGGCTACCCTCTAGCTGACCCTCCGATACTCTCAGGGGAACAGGGTGACCTGTCGCGACTCCACTGCGTCTCTCAGTCTGGGCTGATTGGCATCACCAAATCGTGGTGCTGCTCTCCTTGGTGGCATTGCTGCATGCTGTCTGAGGTTTGCTCAGTGGGAGCAGTTTAAGAGCTGTCTCTCTTGCTTGCGCGGTCCAGGTGAATCCAATGACCGGCAGCCATTTCCGCCGTGAAGCTCGTGGGCCTAATTGACGTGACCCGACAATCCTTGCTCGCTACCGCACTTAATGCTTCTCCCGTTAGACCGTGCCCCTAGTGTCATCTCAAGGTATATCAAAACATCTTGCACCCAATCATGTCAGTCTCTGTGGTAATGTAGGAAACACAAATCTCAGTCAGTTTGTGCAACCCAATCTCCCACAAATATTAATGAGATAATGACCAGATGATCTAATTTGGTGATGTGGACAAAAAGTCAACATGCACCAAGTTATCAGGGATAACTCCCTTGCTCTTCTTCAAAATACTGCCATGGGATCTTTTGCATCCACTTGAGAGGGCAATCTGAAAGAAAGCACCTCAGAGAGTACAGCACTCCCTCAGTTTGTCACTGAGAGTGTTAGCCAAAACAATGAGTGCTGAAACCTGTGAATTAAATTCCAACTCCAGCATTTTGTTCATCACCTGTCTGGTATTAGGAAACTACTGCAAGAGACTGCTAATTAAAATACATGTACGCAGACATTCCACATTGGCACAGCAACACTTTGTTGAAGAGACATGCTTTTGTGAGCCAGTCTTCTTTTTTAATGTGTGAAAACCAGGATTGGTCTGCCCGGAATGACTGTAGATTCTTTTGGCCTTTTCATTCCTAACAGATGGCATCACATCTGTGGTATTTTCCTCGAGATACACACACACACACACAGATCTTCTGTTCTTTATCTGCCTTCCGCGCCTCCATGTATAATGTACAAAGTGGCTGTTTTACAATTCTCCATGCCAGTCATTTCAAAGTGATTTCTGCTTCATGACGAGACTGAAGGGATGTTCCTCTCAGAGACGCCAAAACAATGCGTCAGGCAGCTGGCTTGAGTCTGCATCAACTCCAAGTACCCATCCGAAAGTATTCAGTGTGGCAGTGATGTTATGTAATAACTGGGTTATTGAGTTAGTACGAATGCAAATACCAATTGACCTCTTGGTTCAGCCAAAGGATTTCTTAAGTACCATGTAATCTTCAACGCGGTGTCATGCGATCCTCCCAAAAGGGTGGAAAATACCTGAATATATGCAAAGCATAGGGCTAGTTTCGACCCCGGTCCGAGTGTTTGTGGGCCCACAATACAGGATGCTGTCAACAGGTTGTTTTAATCAGTTCCCAGGAATGTGTCAGTTTTCAATTTATTCAAGTTAATCTCTCTTTAACTGTCAGCTGTCATTTTAAAAATAAATTTAGAGTACCCAATTCATCTTTTCCAATTAAGGGGCAATTAAGCGTGGCCAATCCACCTACCCTGCACATAGAATCATAGAATTTACAGTGCAGAAGGAGGCCATTTGGCCCATCGAGTCTGCACCGGCTCTTGGAAAGAGCACCCTCCCAAGCCCACACCTGCACCCTATCCCCATAACCCAGTAACCCCACCCAACACTAAGGGCAATTGTGGACACTAAGGGCAATTTAACATGGCCAATCCACCTAACCTGTACATCTTTGGACTATGGGAGGAAACCAGAGCACCCAAAGGAAACCCACGCACACACGGGGAGAACGTGCAGACTCCACACAGACAGTGACCCAAAGCCGGGATCGAACCTGGGACCCTGGACCTGTGGAGCAATTGTGCTAACCACTGTGCCACCGTGCTGCCCTAACTGTCAGCTGTCTTAGACCCCTTTCGTATCAGCCATGATGAAATCAGTAAGCTGATACAGGAATATCCAAATTAACCCCACAGTGGTAAGGCCCAGTAAATATCTCATTATGTGGCTTACAGTGTTCCACACCATGCATTTGGACTCTTTGCTCAATTGAAACTAATCTGACAACGTCATTTGATTTTCCCTATAGTGCCACACAGGAGGATATCAATGTGTAATAACAGCCAGTGCAGGGCTGGAGATTTACAAAGACTGTCGCAATTTATTTTATTCGGTGCTCAATAACATGGTCCTGAATGGCACAGTCACTTGCTGAAACAATCTGCTAATTATGCCCTCCGCTCAGCTTGCTCCATATGCACTCGCCCTGCAGGGCTGGCTGTTCCCTGCATGCTGGAATGTACTTCATTTCTCTTGGGAGAGCCCATTTTCTCCTTGAGGTAGGGAAAGAAAACAAACATATCATTGTGAGCAGACATCCCTCGGAGGAAGAATAGAGTGTCCTGGAATGTACTGGAGAGCCCTTTACTTGTTTGAAACAGCAGCTTTGGACACAAGCCTCCTCGTGGCAAAACTGCTGTCCTCTGGATACATTTTTATCCCACAGCCCAATGCCACAGACCGTCTTGTTCCTCACTAGCGACTTTGAGCCTGTTGTGTTTTTTACTGTCCAGTTATGTGCAGTGTTGGCTCGAGGCGACGCTGATGGCATGTGATTGGATCAGGCTCTGGCAGGAGTTCAACAGCCTGAAGTCCTCAGCAATCAATGCAGGAGGCTGCAGTGCTACTGCAGCATTGAAGGCTGCGTGAGTGTGTGTTTATGTGTGTCAGTGCGCGTGCCTGCCTGCCTCAAAATCACAGACACATCTGCAACCACTGACAAAAGTTTGAGAATGGGAGGGTCTCAGTCACAGAACCAGCAAAAGGGAGGGGTGAGACCCTTAAAACAGAAGGCAAGCATGTAAGTCATCCATCATCTAACCATATTTCAATTGAAATTCAACGACAGTAATCGGTTATCAGTTTGACTTGAGTCTGTCTGTCTCGATATTTTATTTTCATATCATTGCATATGAGCTGAATGGGAATCTATTGCAAATGAAAAGTGTGTTACATGTGATGTTCATCTGATGTTTATGTTCTTGTGGATGTTTTTTTCTGTCACTTCTTATTTTGATAAGTTGTTCATGTTGCAGGAGTCTAAGAACAGGGTGAGCTGTGACCAGCATTTGTAACCAGCAAATCAAGGTCAGCTTGATCTGTTCGAAAGGATTCTATCGTTGTCCCACTGCCCCTCGTTTTCTCTTTGTAGTTTCATTTCTTGTTTGAAACATTTGAAGGTGGGAGGCTCGTTTTTCCTCCTCCTCTGTGATGTTCTGTGTTCATTTCATCCTACTCAGCAATGGATTTCTGGACAAACAGCCCAATTTCCCTGCCGGTTGGGTGATGCGACACTCGGTGTATTCACGACTGAACTGAACTGCGATTCAGGCCTGAGAAGTCAGAGTTTTATTGGTTCACGTAGTTTCAGGTACCCAGCTCCGCATGTGCTGTCAGGAATTCCAAGCAGGGGATCCTCTACTTTACAGAAAAAAAAATCTGCTCACATGACTGCTTCAGCACCTTTTCAGACTTCAACGGAAATATATCAGCAATAATTATTGAGAACCAGCTTAAGTCACACACGTGGAAAATCTACTACTTGCTGGGGTTCATTGATGCTCTTTAACACCCCCTTCCACCCCCCCCCCCCCCCCCCCCATCTTGCCAACCCCTGTTTTAAGATGTAGGTTTTGGCTTAGATTTCACTGAGTGAAAGGAGGGTATGACAGGATCTTTGTGGTGTTGTGGCCTGCCAGTGATGATTGCGTGAGAAGCCAGTGATCCTTGTTTTCAATCCAAATCACACTGTTTGCAAAGACTTACTGAGAGGGAGAGAGAGAGAGAGAAGAGATCATCAGGCTCAATCAACAGTGGGAACCTCTCACAAGAGGTCAGAATCATCTGACCCATTGTGGTCCCAGCTGCACAAAAATCCCAGCATTTAGATGGAACTTGAACACACTCGATGGAGGCAAACCTATCCCAGCATCCACAGCAGAAGTGGAAGCCCTCTATTAAAACTATGGGCCCATTGCTCCCTGTGGCCAGAACTTTGCAAACACTGATGGAGGACACAGCCTGTCTCACATTTGCCCCTTCATTGCTCTCAGAACCTTTCCATTGGCTCTGCCAACTTTCTCTATAAATACGTATGGCTATTATCTGACAAGAGGGGTGTGAAATTGGAGAGAAGTGTTGTGTGATGAGCTCTGCACATGAAATTGGTTTGAATGTGGCTGGTTGAATGGACCCTGACCATTAGGAAGCAGGCATACAATCTGGCAAACAAAACAGGAAGAGATGTATCAAAGTCCTGGCAGAGATTTGTGTGAGTGTGACGCACACATGAAACCCTCTCAGTGGCTGCATCCTGCGTTCTGGCTGTGCACTAACCATGCAGGCTCAGGTTGCAGCCAGTCACTTTAGACTGCACTGTTGATGGGCAGACCTCTGTAAGGAGCACGTTTATAGCATCCATATCAACGGGATGGATCCCTTAATGATTATTCCGATAGTGTGGAAAGAGTAGGAGTCGAGACGTTTAAAGCAGGCAGTGTGGGGGTGACTCGTACGGCAATCACAGCAGACCTTCAATTTGGTTGCAAGCAGCCAGAGTTATCGTTGGATAATGGCTGATACCTGTATGGCGGTACAGGCCAGGGCAATGAGAGATTGGGAAAAAATGTACATAATGAGAGGCCAAATGAGGTTTTAAGCTTTTGTTTAAGAGAGTCCAGAAATTAGGAAAGCCTATTTCTTTCACAGAGACCGTGACCAGGATTATGTGGAGCTGAACCTTGACTACTTTTAGCTACAATGATGCAGGGTCAAGTAGCCCATGAATTAGGCCACTGCACTGATACTCAGGGTGACCAGCTCTGAGCAAATAGGATAAAGGACACTTCGACTTTGGGACCTGGGGTGGGAGTTGTTTGGTGGGGGTGGTATTGAGGGGACAGCAGCGTTGCTGATCATAAATCCCCTTGGTGGCCGAGACTCCGTGCACGTGTTCACAACAAGAGAAGCAAAGTCAAGGGTGGCATGGTAGCACAGTGGTCAGCACCGCTGCATCACAGCACCAGGGACTCAGGTTCGAATCCGGAATTGGGTCACCGTCTGTGCGGAGTCTGCACGTTCTCCCCGTATCTGGGTGGGATTCCTCCGGGTGCTCCGGTTTCCTCCCACAGTCCAAAGATAGGCAGGTCAGATGGGGTTACAGGGATAGGCGGGGGAGTGGGTCTAGGTAGGCTGCTCTTTCAGAGGGTTGGTGCAGGCTCGATGGGCTGAATGTCCTCCTTCTGCTCTGTGGAGAATCTAAGAACAGACTCCCACAGACTGTCCGAGAAATAGATGCGGGGTAACCCAGTTGGTCACCCTGCTGGTAATATATTTAAGGGCAGGAGAAAGGTTTGATGTTAAAACAACGAAGGCAGACAATGAAGTAAACTGTATTGGGCCACTAGAAGTGAGACACAAACTGTAACATGGCACTCGATACTCAGTGCCCACGCTGGGCTGTGCTCAGAAATTAAGCCCTTTGGTTCTGGCCCATCCATTTGTACAACCTGAAAATACAACATCAGTCCTTCCCACAGTTGGACCTCACTCACTGAATAGCTGCAAGTTTGTGCTCGCTGCCTTTCTTCACAAACTTTTCTGAAACATCTCGTCCAACAGGGGCATACCAATGACTTCACGGTCTGCTGGATTTCAATTTGATTCTATTTTGTGTTGTGGGAAGAGAAGTCCAGGAAATCATTGAGGCAGTTAGAGTATGGGAGGGAGGAAAGGAGGGCTGCGGCAGGCCGGGGGAGGGTGGGGGTTTGCATGGGGCGGTGGCTATCTGGTTGGGAGGCTTCAAGGGGCAGGTATATTTGAGGGTGAGAGTATATTAATAGTAAGGGATGAGCGAGGCAGTTACTGGTCGCTCATATGTAGATGGGCCAGCACTCCCAGGGTGTACATGAGGAAATATTGCTGAGTGGGGAAGGCGGCAGGGACAGGCTGCCAGTGCCTGTCGAGTGAATGGGCTGTGAGTACACCTCTGTGAAGATATAGTTTCATTCATATTTCCTTTCACTCTGACACATTCTTTTTGCTCCAACACTACTTTTCCTGAGTTGTACAGGGGCCTGATCAATGCTGTCTCTCCCTCTCTTTTGCCAGCAAGAAACATAAGGAACAAATTCATGGTTGAACAATTCACACCTCTAATTAAAAGTAGAAACCTGCTGATTTGGCGTGACCACAGAATGATCTATTTCTCTCTGCTCATTGTGAAAGGCTGTTGGGGGTGGGGGGCAATATTATTTGAGAAGCACAGTGACACAGATTATTTCTTCACTGAAATGTGTCTTCTTTACCACCATTCAGTGGACAGAGTTAACAATACTCTCCATCCCCCACAAACAGTGGGACTTGCACTGAAAATGAGTGAGAACTTGATGGTCTGATCTGGAAATAAGAGGGACAAAGTTCCTTAGGTCACTCTGTGCAGCAGTGAGAGCTGGGCTTCACACTGTTCAGATGAACTGTCCTCCGATATCCCGAACAATGCGGTTTGCATGAGAGGTCATGGGTTCAGCAATGGCTGATGGGAACTGCAGAAAAAATCGTGTTTGGATGAAGTTGTTTTACAGAGACACACAGTGCAGAAGGAGGCCATTCGGCCCATCGAGTCTGCACTGACCCACTTAAGCCCTCACTTCCACCCTATCCCTGTAACCCAATAACCTCTCCTAACCATTTTGGACATTAAGGGCAATTTGGCATGGCTGATCCACCTAACCTGCACGTCTTTGGACCGTTGGAGGAAACCGGAGCACCCGGAGGAAACCCACGCAGACACAGGGAGAATGTGCAGACTCCGCACAGACAGTGACCCAGCAGGGAATCGAACCTGGGACCCTGGCGCTGTGAAGCCAAGGTGCTATCCACTTGTGCTACCGTGCTGGAGCAGAAAACGTGTCAGAACTGTGGGGATCTCAGACTGTTGAGGAGCTGGGCAGGCAGGGGCAAGTTAATGGAGGGATTTGAAAATAAGGATGAGAAATTGAAAACTGAGGCCTTGCTGGACCTTAAATAAAAGAGCACTGCTCTGCCCCAACCCTCATGAAGCCAGCACCCTTTTAACCAGAGCAGACTCACTCTTTTAAAGGCCTGATGGTGAGGATGTGAGAAAGCTCAGCCCATCCAGAGCACAAGTTCCCAAGTTTGACTCCTGCTCCACATGGTGTTTGCTGAAACCAGCCTGCGTGATAATAGTCTGCTTCAGCAACCCCGGGTCAGAGAGATCAAAATCAACCCTGGTCCTCTTTCCTTTACTTCCTGTAGGGTGGCACGGTAGCACAAGTGGCTAGCACTGCGGCTTCACAGCGCCAGGTTCCCAAGTTCAATTCCCTGCTGGGTCACTGTCTGTGCGGAGTCTGCACGTTCTCCCCGTATCTGCTTGGGTTTCCTCCGGGTGCTGCGGTTTCCTCCCACAGTCCAAAGACGTGCAGGTTAGGTGGATTGGCCATGCTAAATTGCCCTTAGTGTCCAGAAAGGTGAGGTGGGGTTCTTGGGTTACGGAGATAGGGTGGAAGTGAGGGCTTAAGTGGGTTGGTGCAGACTCGATGGGCCGAATGGCCTCCTTCTGCACTGTATGTCTATGTTCTATGTCTGCTGCATGTGCATTGTGAGTCAGAGCCAGATCCGGATCAGGATGTCCTGTGGCCCCTCACAGTCAATTCTCCTATTCTCACCGCCCTGCACAACACCCCCGCCCCACTCCTTCCCGCAAAGGAGACAATACCTTGAGGAAAGGACAGGGTGAGGAGTGGGAAGGGGAGTGGAAAGGAGTTCAATCTGTTGTTTGCAATGCAGTAAGTTTGCCACCAGGATCATGCTATGTCGACGTCATGTGTTTTTATCTCCTATTTCTCCAGTTCATAGTCTTTTCAGAATCTAGGAGTGGTTTTCTTTTGATTCTGCTGGAAATATTCCAATTTGGGCAGGTTAAACACTGAAGCAGGTCCCACCCTGTAAGCTGGGCAATATTAGGAAATATCTGGTGACATTTATGAAGAGCAGCAGAGTGGCCCTCCAGGCAACCAGATACTATAACAGTGAGTGCCCTAGTTTCAGTTATACGTATCGCCTCCATTCACTGCAGCTTTGTGCTGTCAGCTTTCCTCTTCTGGTTTAATTATAGAACAATGGGTGGTGCCAGTGAGATTTAGGAGAATCTGCGGCCCAGATACATCTGCAGTTCACTGCAGAGAGCAATAGCAAGAGAAGATTCATATTTCCCCTTACAGAAAGAATGTGTGGACTACATAGTAGATGGCAATCACCAACAATGACAAACAGCAGCTACGGGACGCCAGAGAAAGGCATTAGAAAGAGTGGTGACGGGTGTAACATGCCTTTGAAGGAATGTAGGAGTGAAGATGGGAGCTGACAGATAGATAAAGAAGGAGAAAGGTGTCAATTTGCTTCAGCTTCCCTCTTGGAATGAAGAAAGTTGTGTTGAGACACTTTTTTTACTGCATGGGCTGTGGGTGTTGCTGGGCAAGGACAAGGTCCTTGAGGCAAGGTTGCTGAGTAGTTTGCTCAGGCGTTGCAGGGGGGCAGTTAACAGTCAACCACATTGCCGTGGGGTCTGGAGTCACATATAGGTCAGGCTGGGTAAGGGCGGCAGATTTCCCTTCTGAAAGGACATCAGTGGAACAGGGTGGGTTTTTATGATGATCAATGATAGCTTCACCGTCACCATTACTGGGACTAGCTTTTCATTGCAGACCTATTCATCGTTTGTATTTAAATTCCACCAGCTGCCCTGGTGGGATTTGAACCCATGTGCCCAGAGTATTAACTTGGGTCTCCAGGTGACCAGCCCAGTGACAATACCACTGCGCCACCGTCTCCTCCATTTGAGTATGCAGCAGCGGCCTGAGGTGAGGGTGTGGGGAGGCAGTGGTATTGTTGCTGGACTAGTAATCAAGAGATCCAGAGTCCTGCCTTGGGGGCTCAGGTTCGAATCCCGCCATGTCTAAAAAGTGACCATGAAACCGTTGTCGATTATCGTTAAAAACCCATCTGGTTCACTCCTGTCCTTTCGCGAAATGAATCTGTCGTCCTTACCTGGTCTGGCCTGCACGTGACTCCAGATCCACAACAATGTGGTTGACTCTTAAAATGCTCTCAGGGTTGGCCAATAAATGCTGGCCCAGCCAATGACGCCCACGTCACATGAAGGAATAAAAAATAAATTTCTTTGACATTTTTAACAGTGTTTGACCAAATCTCTGCTCAGGTGGACGCAAAGTTTCCTGGAGAGGGTTGCTGGGCACAGGTTGCAAAGCAGTTATCCACTTGAGGAAAATTAAATGGAGTCTGCAGCACAAAAACAGGCCAACAGATAAGTTCATAAGATGTACAAGAGCAGAATTAGGCCATTCGGCCCATCGAGTCTGCTCCACCATTCTATCATGGCTGGTATGTTTCTCATCTGCTACCTGCAATGTTACAGACCAAGATTTGAGCTGGTCGGGGGGGAGCCCACCCTACTTCATCTTAGCCCTTCGGCATAACTTTCTCTTCCATTCTCCCTCACATGCTCAGGTGATGAAACAACCTGCTCATGTCTTTTTCCAGCTGCCTCACCCTATTTCCTGATTGTCATCCACTAACATCAAGTTGATGGGGATTATTTTACAAATCACGCCACAATAACGCTCGTGACATTGTCAATCGATCTTTTTGTGTGATTCTTTTTTTGTTGCTAGCTATTTGAATGGCTGTGTGTTCCACTGAAGTAGATTCAGAAAGTGCTGCAAACACTTAGCAGGCCAGGCAGCATCTGAGGATAGATAGAAACGGGTTTATCTGTTCAGGTTAGTGAGCGTCTGCCAGAACTCTGGATGAGAGTGCAACAGTGGTTAGCACTGCTGCCTTACAGCGCCAAGTGCCCAGTTCGAATCCAGCCTTGGGTGACTATGTGGAATTTGCACATTCTCCCCGTGTCTACATAGATTTCCTCCGGGTGCTCCGGTTTCCTCTCACGGTCCAAAGGTGTGCAGGTTAGGTGGATTGGCCATGATCAATGCGTGGGGTTATGGGGATAGGGCAGTGGAGTGGGCCGAGCCAGAATTCTCTTTCGGAGGACCGGTACAAAGGGCCCATTGTAGAGATTCTATGGAAGTTAGAGGTTTAAGAGTTTGTCAGCAAGAGTAGAGATTCTCATAGTTCTGAGGAAAGGTCATTGACCTGAAATGTGAGCTGTGGTCAAGGTCTCTCTTGCTCTCTCTAACTCTCTCTCCACAAATGCTGCCAGATCAGCGTTTTCTGCTTTAATTTCAGATTTTGGGGAATCTGCCACATTGTGCCTTCGTTATCAGTTTCCCTGCCTCAGGATTTATTTTGGTTAGGCTGTGAGGGATGTTTTTACAACAACATTGCAGGCTGCAGGCTCGCTCAACAGGCTCCACTCCTAACTGAACACTATCGAGATCATCTCGTACCCTAGGACCTTCCCTGCGATTAAGCGGAAGTTTAACAATATCCTGGAGAACTGAAATAAGGCAGAAGGTTTTTTGGGAAAATCCCAGCAGTTCTGGCAACATCTGCGGAGAGAGAGAGAGACAGAGTAAACAGGTGGGAATTTCTGCCGTCCGCTTCCCTTTTTTCCGCAGGCCCACCATTGGCCAGCGGTGGGATCTTCGCCTCCCGCTGATGTGCCCCGCATCTTCCACTGCTGGGGAATGCTTCGTGGGGGCGAGGGGTGGGCGGCTCCATCGCAGGACTGCGGAAGATCCCACCGGCGGAAAGGGGCCGGAAAATTTCGGCCACCGTTTTGACTCCAATATGTCTCTTCTTCAGAACTGGAGTTTCTGCTTTAAGTGAGGGCAGATTAAGTGAGGGCAGAATTTGTGGTTATCCAACATTTAAGAACACCCTTTGATGCAATTTTTCTTTTGCCTCCCCGAGGGGAGGAAGGCTGGCTGTGCTTTTTTGCATTTGGATTCCTCCCCTACACGTCTCCACTTTGCACCTGGAAAGTGGGGGCCGTGTGTGGACAGGTCTGGGTCACCTCTCCTGCTGAGACCTTTCCTCTCTCGTTGCAGGAACGCTCGGGGTCTCCACAGGACAGCTCCCGCCGAGCCACGGAGCACAGATCAGCAAGCCA
Source organism: Scyliorhinus torazame (assembly GCF_047496885.1). NCBI lineage: Eukaryota > Metazoa > Chordata > Chondrichthyes > Carcharhiniformes > Scyliorhinidae > Scyliorhinus > Scyliorhinus torazame. The sequence continues at coordinate 16,633,842 of NC_092726.1, forward strand.
CCTGCCCTGGTTATGGTGGGGGAGGGAAAAGCCCCCAGCCCAGTGCCGGGCTATACCGCATGAGTTTGGAACATCATTGTACCGCCTTGTCGAGCTGCTTGCTTCCCTGCCATTCAGCTGCTGATGAGACTTCCTCTCTCAGGTACCACATGGGAATATAAAAGTACTTGCATTTGTCTTGTGTCCTTCACCACCAGAGGCACTTTATGGCCAACCAAGTGTTGGAAGGTAGGAAAACAAAGCAGTCAATGTCCGCATAGCAACATCCCACCCACCAGATTACCTTCTTCTCGTGATTTGATTGAGGGATAAATACTGACTGAGAACATTGGGGATAGCCCCCTTGTTCACCTTTAATATAGAACCATGGGGTCTTTTACACCGACACGAGAGGGCAGACAGGACCTCGGTTTAACATCTGAAAGATTACACTACTGACAGGGTAGCATTCCCTCAATCATGCACAAGAGGGTCATCTCTACTTTGTGCTTGGCTCCCTGGAGTGGGTTTTGAACCCACAGCCTTCAGACTGAGTGACCCAGACAACAGTAATGATATGAGCAGATTTGAGCCTGTTCTGAACAGCAATCTATTGACTCATCTCCTCACCGCTCACCACCGAACCCCTCAGCCCTCCCCCAGCAACCCACCTTGAGCTATTCAATCTCAGTTGAACTCAGACAATGGAAGGGGAAGACCTGCCCCACTGTCAAGCTCACCCCGGCTGGGGTCAGGAGTCAGATTCCACACCACCATTTCCTTTGCATTCAAGTCGGAAAGTGTCACTGGGAGGCCAGTAAGGTTCTCCTTTGTGCTCAGTAACAATGTCGGTATATAATGTAGATAGAGCAGCGTAACTTCCACAGTAACTAGAATGATTGAGCTTGTAGAGATTATTCCCCATCCTCACCTGCCCCATCTCCTAACTTGCACCATTCCCCCACAACTGACCAACACTGGCCCCATTTGAAAATTCTCATTGTGATTTCAAATCCCTCCGTGGCCCTCTAATCTCCTCCTCCGACCTTGTCGGTCTCTGCACTTCTTCAATTCTGTTATCCTGAGAATCCCCAATATTTTAAAATTAAAAAAAGAAATTTAGAGTACCCAATTCACTTTTTTTCCAATTAAGGGGCAATTTAGCGCGGCCAATCCACCTAGCCTGCACATCTTTGGGTTGTGGGAGTGAAACTCATGCAAACTCGGGGAGAATGTGCAAACTCCACACAGAGCTAGAATGGAACCTGGGACCTCGGCGGCATGAGGCAGCAGGGCTAACCCACTGTGCCACCGTGCTGCCCAGCATGCCCAATTTCAATGCTCCACCATTGGTGGCCATGCCTTCAGTAGCCTGGGTCCTAAGCTATGAAATTGCCTCCTGAAACCTCTCGGCGCCTCTACATCTCTCTCCTTTAAGATGCTCCTCTTGGTCACTTATCCTAATGGAGTGAATTGTAAGGCCCCATTGTAAGACAGGTGATGAGCTCAGTGCCTTCCTGCCCACCCATAATACAGTGGTTGGGTAAGACAGCACTGAGTCAGCCATCCATCGGATCTCTTCAGGTGTCTCTGTGTCAAATTTCGTTTAAGGCTCCTGTAAGCGGATTGGGCATTTTGCGAAGCCAGGAGCATTATATAAAAGGCAGTTGTTGATGTTGTGGCTTTTTTTCCCAATTAAGGGGCAATTTGGCATGGCCAATCCACCTACCTGGCATATCTTTGGGTTGTGGGGTGAATCCCACGCAGACACAGGGAGAATGTGCAAACTCCAAACAGACAGTGACCCAGAGCCGGGATCAAACCTGGGTCCTCGGCACCGCGAGGCAGCAGTGCTAACTCCTTGCCGCCCTGTTGATGTTGTGCTTTGAGCTCCTGACGGTCATGGTCAGCAGTTGCCTGGCACTGCACCCAATGAAGGCAATGTTGACGGTGGGAAAAGAGTATATTTATTGACACTCCTTCTCCATCCACTTCATGCACAGCATAGTGTCGGTTACGTCTGCAGGTGGCTGGTACTGAAGACAATTTTGAGCCCTCATGCCACCTCGCCCTCTGAACGGCAGATTGAGCTCGGAACCTCCCTTTTCTGTTGAGTTCCCTCCGAGACATCGTGGCCAATGTAAGTGAGGGGGAGAAATGTGGCAATGAGTTTAAATGATAGTTCTGATTCAAAAGCTGCAATGGGAAATATAGCCTCCATTATGTGCTATTTCCGTTGGTTCAAGAGAAGAGATGAAGATGTATTATTCAGAAGTGGAAAACAAGTTTACTGGGGAAAATGAGAAAGACTGCATTTCTCAAGCTCCTTTCACAATCTCAGAACAGCCCAAAGCACTTTCAGCTAGTCAGGTACTTTTTGAAGTGTTGTTACTGCGTAATAGGAAACGCTGCAGCCAATGTGTGAGCAGCAAGCTCCCACAGACAGCCATGTGGTCTTGACTGGAGAATAGTTTCTGTGAGGATGGACGTGATTTCACAGCCTCATCGCGCCTGACTTGGTGTCGAGATGAGACCATTGAATCTCATGAAAGGCCTGCTGTGAGACTTGCAATGCTCAAAATGCCTCGTGCGATTTAACGGAGTCTTGCGAGATGTGGTGATCTGGATCTCGCCCTCACTGAACCATTAGTAATGGCCATGAGAGAGGCCATGGGAGACATCCAGGGGGGAGGGTCCCAGATCATTAGAGACCTCCAGGTGGTCAGGAACTGGGCAGGGTGGCACCCTGGCACTCTCTCTGCCATCTTTGCACCCTGACAGTGCTGCCCGGGCACCTTGGCTGTACCACCCTGGGGCATTGCCAGGGTTCCAGGGCTACAGTGTCAGGGTGCCCAGGTGCCAGGGTGGCACTGCCAGGGATCGGGCCCAGATGGGCCTTACTAGGTGGAGGGTGGGTGAGGGGGTCTTCCCGGGGCCTCACAAAGGTCTAAGTGCAGCCTCGGTGGAGAGAAACTTCCCGAGGTCAATGGCTAAGTGCCGTTGAACAGCGGGATGTTTCTTCGCACTTCAGCCGCCGAGAAACACCCTGTTAAACATGCCCAAAATGCGGCATAGTTCTTTTTCCTGCTAAATTATGCTCGATGGCCGGGAGAAAATGTGAAAAAGGAGAATACATTTTTTTTTTTTAAATTATGCTCGATGATTCAGGAATAAATATTGTTTGGATCACCCCCCTGCTTTCTTCACAAATAAATCATGTGTGGGATCTATTACGTCTGCCTGAGACGGAGGAGGCCTCAGTTTATTGTCCACTCTGAAAGATGGCCCCTCTTGACACTTCAGCACGCCCTCAGTACTGCACTGAGGCGTCAGCCTGGACTTTTGTGCCTAAATCTGTGGGTTGGGACTTGATTATCTCTCCATTCACTTTCATTGGTAGTAAAATCTGGCCCTCTTGGCATCAGGTCCCTAACATAACAACATGTGGAATAAAAATAGATTTGAAAAGAACCCAGCGTGAGTATTATTCTCTGATATTATTCAAGATTTAGATCACAGGAAGGACAAGAGGACAAGTGATATCAGGAAGGGGAAACAGCTCATCTAACCTTGGAGACAGTCCAGCACATTGATTGGTGTCGGGCCTGTTAAAATGCTGAACTGTTGGTTCCAAAAGTGCTGTCAAAGCTTCCTAGCAGGTGATTCCTGGTGTGTGTTGAACCATCAGCTCTCTGCCTATTTATCGAGTGCATTACCGTCTGTTCACAGACTCTGCTCATGTTAAAAGGGCATTCAGGACTTCCGGGTGCGGTGATGACCAGCTGAGTCGCACGTTTCGGCAGCTCCCTGTGAAACGGACTTTTGGGCTCTTGATAGGAGCCCCAACGGCAATTTTGACGGCTAAAAACACTGTGCGGTAAACCAGAAGGGAATCCCCCCTGGATACGGATGGAAAAAGGAGGAGAGAGTGGCCAGATTGCAGTGGATCCTTTAGAACAGCGGCAAGGAAGGCAAGCAAAAACCAAGATGGCGTCGGAAGGTGGCAGTTTAACATGGGGCCCTGAACAACAAGAGTTCTTGAAATGCTGTGTGGAAGAGATCAAAAAGGAAATGAAGAAAGAGCTGTTGGCCCCAATACTACAGGCGATTGAAGGGCTAAAGGAGGAACAAAAGACCCAGGAGCGGGAGCTTCGGGTCGTGAAGGCAAAGGCAGCCGAGAATGAGGACGATATACAGGGCCTGGTGGTGAAGACGGAGACGCAGGAGGCACATCAGAAACGATGTGTGGAAAGGTTGGAGGCACTGGAAAACAACGCAAGGAGGAACAACCTGAGGATTCTTGGTCTTCCTGAAGGTGTGGAGGGAGCGGACGTCGGGGCATATGTGAGCACGATGCTGCACTCGTTAATGGGAGCGGAGGCCCCGGCGGGTCCGTTGGAGGTGGAGGGAGCATACCGAGTGATGGCGCGAGGACCGAGAGCAGGAGAAATTCCCAGAGCCATAGTGGTGAGATTCCTCCGTTTTAAGGATAGAGAAATGGTCCTTAGATGGGCGAAGAAAACTCGGAGCAGTAAATGGGAGAACGCAGTCATCCGCGTTTATCAAGACTGGAGTGCGGAGGTGGCGAGAAGGAGGGCGAGCATTAATCGGGCCAAGGCGGTGCTTCATAAAAAGAAGATAAAATTTGGAATGCTGCAACCGGCAAGACTGTGGGTCACATATCGAGGGAGGCACCACTATTTTGAGACGGCGGATGAAGCGTGGACTTTTATTGTGGAAGAAAAACTGGAATGAGCGGGTTATTAAAAAGAACGTTCGAACAAAGTGGTGGGGCGAATGTGGGGGGCAAAGAGGGGTTTTATGTACTAATCCTGCGATGTGGTAACTTTTCTCTCTCCCACAGGTGGTGATGGGGGGAGGAGGGGAGGTGGAGGAGATGGGGCGTTGGCCATTGGGGGCGGGGCCAAGGGAGAAGCGTGGGCTTGGTTCCCGCGCTATGATAATCATGGCGGGAATAGAGAAGCAGGAAGGAGGGGGCGTCGCACGGTGCGAGCCGAGGTCACGGGGGGAAGCCGAGGTCACGGGGGGAAGCCGAGGTCAGCCAGAGTTTGCTGACTTCTGGGAGCAACATGGGGGGAGTAATTACGCTAGCGGGGGATCTAGCGGGGGGGGTGGGAGGGGGGAATTACTGGGTTGCTGCTGCTGGGGAGAGGGGGGAGCTGGTATGGGAGAGGATGGGCGGGGGGCACCGCCTGGGGGAGATACAGCTGCGTGGGAACCGGGTGAGGAGCTGGAAAAAGGTGATGGCTAATCGACAAGGGGGGGGGCGGGTAGGAAGCCCCCCAACTCGGCTGACCACGTGGAACGTGAGAGGGCTGAACGGGCCGATAAAGAGGGCACGGGTACTCGCACACCTTAAGAAACTTAAGGCAGATGTGGTTATGTTACAGGAAACGCACCTGAAACTGATAGACCAGGTTAGGCTACGCAAAGGATGGGTGGGGCAGGTGTTCCATTCGGGGCTAGATGCGAAAAACAGGGCGGTGGCTATATTAGTGGGGAAGCGGGTAATGTTCGAGGCAAAGACTATAGTGGCGGATAACGGGGGCAGATACGTGATGGTGAGTGGCAAACTACAGGGGGAGACGGTGGTTTTGGTAAACGTATATGCCCCGAACTGGGATGATGCCAATTTTATGAGGCGGATGCTAGGACGCATTCCGGACCTAGAGATGGGAAAGCTGATAATGGGGGGAGATTTTAATACGGTGTTGGAACCAGGGCTGGATAGGTCGAAGTCCAGGACTGGAAGGAGGCCGGCAGCAGCCAAGGTACTTAAAGATTTTATGGAGCAGATGGGAGGTTTAGACCCGTGGAGATTTAGCAGACCTAGGAGTAAGGAGTTCTCGTTTTTCTCCTATGTCCATAAAGTCTACTCGCGAATAGACTTTTTTGTGCTGGGTAGGGCATTGATCCCGAAGGTGAGGGGAACGGAGTATACGGCTATAGCCATTTCGGATCACGCTCCACACTGGGTGGACTTGGAGATAGGGGAGGAAACAGGAGGGCGCCCACCCTGGAGAATGGACATGGGACTAATGGCAGATGAGGGGGTGTGTCTAAGGGTGAGGGGGTGCATTGAAAAGTACTTGGAACTCAATGATAATGGGGAGGTCCAGGTGGGAGTGGTCTGGGAGGCGTTGAAGGCGGTGGTTAGAGGGGAGCTGATATCAATAAGGGCACATAAAGGGAAGCAGGAGAGTAAGGAACGGGAGCGGTTGCTGCAAGAACTTTTGAGGGTGGACAGACAATATGCGGAAGCACCGGAGGAGGGACTGTACAGGGAAAGGCAAAGGCTACATGTAGAATTTGACTTGCTGACTACAGGCACTGCAGAGGCACAATGGAGGAAGGCACAGGGTGTACAGTACGAATATGGGGAGAAGGCGAGCAGGTTGCTGGCACACCAATTGAGGAAAAGGGGAGCAGCGAGGGAAATAGGTCGAGTGAGGGATGAGGAAGGAGAGATGGAGCGGGGAGCGGAGAGAGTGAATGGAGTGTTCAAGACATTTTATAAAAAATTATATGAAGCTCAACCCCCGGATGGGAGGGAGAGAATGATGGGCTTCTTGGATCGGCTGGAATTTCCCAAGGTGGAAGAGCAGGAAAGGGTGGGACTGGGAGCACAGATCGAGGTAGAAGAAGTGGTGAAAGGAATTAGGAGCATGCAGGCGGGAAAGGCCCCGGGACCGGATGGATTCCCAGTCGAATTCTATAGAAAATATGTGGACTTGCTCGCCCCGGTACTGACGAGGACCTTTAATGAGGCAAAGGAAAGGGGACAACTGCCCCCGACTATGTCTGAAGCAACGATATCGCTTCTCTTAAAGAAGGAAAAGGACCCGCTACAATGCGGGTCCTATAGACCTATTTCCCTCCTAAATGTAGATGCCAAGGTCCTGGCCAAGGTAATGGCAATGAGAATAGAGGAATGTGTCCCGGGGGTGGTCCACGTGGACCAAACTGGGTTTGTGAAGGGGAGACAGCTGAACACGAATATACGGAGGTTGTTAGGGGTAATGATGATGGCCCCACCAGAGGGAGGAACGGAGATAGTAGTGGCGATGGATGCCGAGAAAGCATTTGATAGAGTGGAGTGGGATTATTTGTGGGAGGTGTTGAGGAGATTTGGTTTTGGAGAGGGGTATGTTAGATGGGTGCAGCTGTTGTATAGGGCCCCAGTGGCGAGCGTGGTCACGAATGGACGGGGATCTGCATATTTTCGGCTCCATAGAGGGACAAGGCAGGGATGCCCTCTGTCCCCATTATTGTTTGCACTGGCGATTGAGCCCCTGGCGATAGCGTTGAGGGGTTCCAAGAAGTGGAGGGGAGTACTTAGGGGAGGAGAAGAGCACCGGGTATCTTTGTATGCGGACGATTTGCTACTATACGTGGCGGACCCGGCGGAGGGGATGCTAGAAATAATGCGGATACTTGAGGAGTTTGGGGATTTTTCAGGGTATAAATTGAACATGGGGAAAAGTGAGTTGTTTGTGGTGCATCCAGGGGAGCAGAGTAGAGAAATAGAGGACCTACCGTTGAGGAAGGTAACAAGGGACTTTCGTTACCTGGGGATCCAGATAGCTAAGAATTGGGGCACATTGCATAGGTTAAATTTAACGCGGTTGTTGGAACAGATGGAGGAGGATTTCAAGAGATGGGATATGGTATCCCTGTCAATGGCAGGGAGGGTGCAGGCGGTTAAGATGGTGGTCCTCCCGAGATTCCTCTTTGAGTTTCAGTGCCTCCCGGTGGTGATCACGAAGGCTTTTTTTAAAAGGATTGAAAAGAGCATCATGGGTTTTGTGTGGGCCAGGAAGACCCCGAGAGTGAGGAAGGGATTCTTACAGCGTAGCAGGGATAGGGGGGGGCTGGCACTACCGAGCCTAAGTGAGTATTATTGGGCCGCTAATATTTCAATGGTGAGTAAGTGGATGGGAGAGGAGGAGGGAGCGGCGTGGAAGAGATTAGAGAGGGCGTCCTGTAGGGGGACTAGCCTACAGGCTATGGTGACAGCCCCATTGCCGTTCTCACCGAGGAACTACACCACAAGCCCGGTGGTGGTGGCTACACTGAAGATTTGGGGACAGTGGAGACGGCATAGGGGAAAGACTGGAGCCTTGGGGGGGTCCCCGATAAGAAACAACCATAGGTTTGCCCCGGGGGGAATGGATGGGGGATATGGAATGTGGCAAAGAGCAGGAATAACGCAACTGAAAGATCTGTTTGTGGATGGGAAGTTCGCGAGTCTGGGAGCGCTGACCGAGAAATATGGGTTGCCCCAAGGGAATGCATTCAGGTATATGCAACTGAGGGCTTTTGCGAGGCAACAGGTGAGGGAATTCCCGCAGCTCCCGACACAAGAGGTGCAGGACAGAGTGATCTCAAAGACATGGGTGGGGGATGGTAAGGTGTCAGATATATATAGGGAAATGAGGGACGAAGGGGAGACTATGGTATGAACTAAAAGGGAAATGGGAAGAAGAGCTGGGGGAGATCGAGGAGGGCTGTGGGCAGATGCCCTAAGCAGGGTAAACTCGTCGTCCTCGTGTGCCAGGCTAAGCCTGATTCAGTTTAAGGTATTACACAGGGCACATATGACCGGAGCACGGCTCAGTAAATTTTTTGGGGTGGAGGATAGGTGTGCGAGGTGCTCGAGAAGCCCAGCGAATCATACCCATATGTTTTGGTCATGCCCGGCACTACAGGGGTTTTGGATGGGGGTGACAAAGGTGCTTTCAAAAGTAGTAGGAGTCCGGGTCGAACCAAGCTGGGGGGTTGGCTATATTTGGGGTTGCACAAGAGCCGGGAGTGCAGGAGGCGAGAGAGGCCGATGTTTTGGCCTTTGCGTCCCTAGTAGCCCGGCGCAGGATATTGCTAATGTGGAAAGAAGCCAAGCCCCCGGGGGTGGAGACCTGGATAAATGACATGGCGGGGTTTATAAAGCTAGAGCGGATTAAGTTCGTCCTAAGGGGGTCGGCTCAAGGGTTCACCAGGCGGTGGCAACCGTTCGTCGAATACCTCGCAGAAAGATAGACGGAATGGGAAAAATAAGGCAGCAGCAGCAGCCCAGGATCGGGGGGGGGGGGGGGGGGGGGAGGAGGAACCAGAAGGACTCTCAGGGTTGTTAATATATACTGTATAGTATGTATAGGTCGTTGCTACAGATAATTATATATTGGACTGTTAAATTATATTTTTGGAGAGTGTTACTTGTGACAAGGCAGTTGCCAATTAGGGCTAGTTTTCATTTTTGTTATTTATTATTTATTCATTTTTTGTTTACAAAATAGGTCATTGTTATTTGTGTTGTTATAATATTGTGTAAAGGATGCACAATGTACTGTGTTGGTTGACCAAAAATTTTCAATAAAATATTTAATAAAAAAAAAAGGGCATTCAGGAAGGATGTGCTGTCCTTGGAGGGGGTGAAACACCGCAATGCCAGCTGAGGTAAAAGGCTACATACTGAGGCTAGTCTTTTTTTTCTCAAGCTCCCATAGAAGGCCCAATCTAATTGAGGGGTTTGAGAAGACTTGACAGGAAGATGAAGAAAAACTATTTCCTCTCGTCGGAGGAGTCCAGAACAAGTAGGAATAACCTTAAAATTATAGATCGACTATTCAGGGTGATGCCAAGAAGCACGTCTTCACTCAAAGGGTAATGGAAATCTGAGACTCAAAAAGCTCTTGAGGTTGGGCCTCAGTTGAAAATTTCTAAACGGAAACTGACCTTTTATTAGGCATGGGTGAAGGGTTACGGAACGGGGAGGGGAGCGAGTTAAAGGAACAGGTCAGTGGTGAGTGATCTGAAAGTAAGCAAGCAAGTGCAGCAGGCGATAAAGAAGGCAAATGGTATGTTGGCCTTCATAGCGAGAGGATTCAAGTATGGGAGCAGGGATGTCTTGCTGCAATCATACAGGGCCTTGGTGAGACCACACCTGGAATATTATGTGCAGTCTTGGTCTCTGTATCAGGGGAAGGATGTTCTTGCTCAAGACGGAGTGCCGAGAAGGTTTACCAGACTGATCCCTGGGAAGGCAGGACGGACGTATGAGGAGAGATCGAGTCGGTTAGGATTGTATCCACTAGAGTTCAGAAGAACGAAGGGGATCTCACGGAAACCTATAACATTGTAACAGGGCTAGACAGGGTAGCTGCAACGAGGATCTTCTCGATGGTGGGCTTTCCAGAACCAAGGCTCACAGTCTGAGCATACGGGGTAGACCATTTAGGACAGAGATGAGGGGAAATCTCTGCACCCAGAGAGTCGTGAGCCTGTGGAATTCATTACCACTGGAAGTAGTTGAAGCCAAAACATTGAAAGTTTTCAAGAAGCAGTTAGAATTAGCACTTGGGAGGAAGGGAATTAAAGGATATGGGGAGAAGGCAAGAAAAGGCTATTGAGTTGGATGATCAGCCATGATCATAATGAAAGACGGAGCAGGCCCGAAGAGCCGAATGGCCTCCTCCTGCTGCTATTTTCTGTGTTTCTAACTCATTGAAAAGTAGAACAAGTTTGAGGGGCTCAATGGTCTTCTGGTCTCCAGTAGTTATGAAACAAATTATCTTGGATCTGACTCTCAGATTGCAGACAATCCTGCAGTCCAAAAATGTGCAGGTTAGGTGGATTGGATGTGCTAAATTGCCCTTAGTGTCCAAAAAGATTAGGTGGTGTTGCGGGGATGGGGGTGGAGATGTGGGCTTGGGTGGGGTGCTCTTTCCAGAGGCCGGTGCAGACTCGATGGACCGAATGGCCTCCTGCACTGTAAATTCTATGAATCCTATTATTGGTGTGATGTCGAAATCTAAGAGATGACATTGCCTGCCTGACAGTTAAAAGCAGCTAGATTCTGCAAAATAATCCAGTTTTACGATAAGGGACAGCGGATTTAAAACATAGGAGAAGAAATTAGTTCTCTAAAAGGATCGGGAATCTGTGCATTGTGGGACATCGGTGGATCAGGGACATTGAGCAAATTTAAGGAGGAGTTAGACAGATTTTTAATTAGCAATGGGTTGAAGGGTGATGGAGAACGGACAGGAAAGTGGAGTTGAGGCCAAGAGGATGTCAGCCATGGTCGTATCAAATGGCGGAGCAGGCTCGAGGGGCTGAATTGCCTACTCCTGCTCTTAGTTTCTATGTTCTTATGAGGCAATGCTTTCCAGCTGCTGATGCCTACGCTGTGCTGGATGACTTCTTGCCTACTCCACCAAAGATATTCTTTTTAAAAAATAATTTGGAATACACAATTCATTTTTTTTCCAATTAAGGGGCAATTTAGCATGGCCACGCCATCTACCCTTTTGCACATCTTTTGCATTGTGGGGGCAAAACCCACACAAACACGGGGAGCCTGTGCAATACCAAAGATATTCTCATTGATTGCAGGATAAGTCTTTGGGTAACATTGAACAAATATCGTTTCTGTTTATTTGCTCCTCTGACTCTCACTGGATAACAGGTCCATTGGTACCAGCCACCATTCTTCATAGATTAACCTGGTCAGTGTTTGGCAACAAGCTTTTCAACTACAGAAGGCACGCACCGTCCAATTCCATTCTCCTGCACTGTCTGGCAGTTTTCAGCGGGGGTCACGAAATAGTGGGAACACTGAATACTTTATTGCACTTTACTTATCGCCACCGTGGCCAAGGTCAGCTGGTTCAGTCCAGTACAGGAACTGACTCTCAGTGACCTGGTCTACTGGGGCTCACAGTGTATCGATGTTACCTACTGGCCCATTCAGCAGAGTCTGTCGTATGCTTCCTAAATTTGAACCCCCCACCACAATCCCTTTGTGGAAAACTAACTTTGACCAAGCACTCACTGCGGGACACTCGTTTCAGAAGAGCGACATAAGTTTTAAATCTGAGGTTGTAAGAGAAGTTTTGCACAGTCTTTGTTCAGTGTGCGAATGCACTTGTCTGAATGAACAAATGCAAATGGGTCGAGGGTGATAACATGGGGCTGGAGAAGATGCTGGTTAAAAAGTAAGACAGGAGTGAGAGCGTGATTACTCACAGGAGTTAGCTATGTATTTGGCATGGAAAATAGGTAAGATTGAGACAAGCACGGTGTCTTATTTCCTAGTCACATCCTGGGTGGTGATGTTGATTTGATTATTCTACCTGTGAGGGTTGACAGGCTGGGATGTCAATGCAAGGACCTGAATGGAACATTCAAACCCACCAAGTGAATTAACATACGAGGGATGTATGGAGAAGGTGTGGATTCCAACAGTGACCAGTGCTGGCGCTATCATTGCTTCTCAGCTGCAATGAGGACATAAAAACGGTGAAAACCCATGTCTAATTTGCTGATGGCAACATTAACATTAGGGACGCGGTGGTGAGGGAAGAAGCAGGTGGATAGAATGGAGGGATTCTCTCAGTTATGCACTGGAGAAGCCAAATAACAACTGAAATTTGACACCGATAAATGCAAAGTAGGGCACATGGCTCAAAGAACACGGGATATGAGCAAGCAATGAACGGGATTGAATTCCTGCTGATCGACTGAGTTAAAAACCTGCCAACGTGGAAATTGTAATGGCAGGATTGCATGATAAGGACAATTAAAATGTCTCACTCGGTAGAATCTCCACAATCCAGATTTGTGATAATCCCTACCAATTATTGATGGTAAAGCTCCTTGAACATTCTGGTTGCTTCGCTGCTCAGTCTGCATTGAGGAATCCTCCCCAGAATCATTGGGGGACCTGGAGTGGACACTGCTGCCCCACATAAATCCCTCGAATGTTCTCTTGAGCTAATTCGCTGAATCCAGGCCATTCTCCCAGGCTGCAGCCTGGAAGGTGATACATTTGCCTGCAATGTCAGAGGCTGGTTGTCGCTCTTTCAAAGCGGTTCATTTTCTCGCTACACTCTAGGGGTCCCAGGCTACAGGTTATCACTGGGAAGGGAAAACCATTGGAGTTCTATGCATTACACAGCTGATTGCTGGGAAAGAGTTTTGCGATGCCCTAATTTTCATGAAAGATATTTGCATACCTTTGCATAAATAGGGAGAGTGCAACATGGGAAACTTTCATTGGGTCAAACAGCATTGGCTATGCACATTGTTGGTCCATTGTTGATGACAGATGCTATCTTGATCAATCAGGGATGTTGGGCGTATGTGCTGAATATTGTTCCAGGCTTGCTGTGGGATAGCTGATCTCTTTCTGATGCTGCAGAGGACTTGCTGGCTGACGCCTAGGACCTCTCAAATACTGAGGGTGCGAGTCAGCTTTCCTACTGCCTTTTTGATGGAATGTTCTTCAATCTGGCACCGAGTCAGATCAAGCATGAATATTCATCTGCCTCAGATGATAGAGCAAAGGCGTACCGCCTCACTTGGGTGAGTCTCGTGCCCTAACTTCTTTTTTATCAGATGATTTGGATCTTGCTTTGTACTCTAGTGGGTTTCCTCCAGGTGCCCTGGTTTCCTCCCACAGTCCAAAGATGTGCAGGTTAGGTGGATTGGCCATGATAAATTGCCCTTAATGTCCAAAATTGCCCTTAGTGTTGGGTGGGGTTGCTGGGTTATGGGGATAGGGTGGAGGTGTTGACCTTGGGTAGGGTGCTCTTTTCAAGAGCCGGTGCAGATCCGATGGGCCGAATGGCCTCCTTCTGCACTGTAAATTCTATGATTCTAGTTTTTATTTGTTCATGAAATATGGGCTTCGCTGGCTAAGCCAGCAGTTATTATGCAGCCTTAATTACCCTTGAGAAGGTGGTGGTGAGCTGCAGTCTATGAGATGTAGGTACACTGTTATGCCCACGTGAGAAGAGGTGAAATGCCTCCCTTATTGTCCCACTCCAGATTTGACCGTAACAGAGTTTTATCGTAAATTGAGAGAAGATGTGCATTGCTAATTCTGTAAGAGTCCCACTCTATAGATTGTGAAGAATTCAGGGGGGGATCGACCCGCATTTCACGCTGGCGGGAAATTCCTGTCCCACACCGACGCACGGGTTTCATGGCGGCCAGGGGTGCTAGACCGGTAGTTCCGCTGGCGGGCCGCCTCTACTGTCGAAAAACACGTGGCGAAGCGTTCGGTAAATCCTGCCCTGAGATTTCTTTTTTTTTAAAATGTATCTCATTCCAAACTTATTCAAATGGTTAAAAACCCCATAACCCGTCCGGGGAACATACACCCCCAACAGACAATTGTACAATTTGTACACATTGTTTCCCATTTTCACCTCCCCCCGCCCCCACGACAATGAACAACTACTCAAATACGGTCATGAAAGCCCTCCGCTGAACCCCTCAATTCGTATTTAATCTGATCCAAATGGAGAAAGTCGTATAAGTCTCCCAGCCAGGACACCACCCCTGGTGTGGTTGACGACTGCCATTCCAGTAAGATCCTCCACCGGGGAACCAGAGAGGCGAAGGCCACAACATCGGCACTCCTCCCCTCAGCTCCAGCTACTCCTATATCCCAAATATCACCGCCAAGTAATCTGGCCCAACCACCCCACCCCCTGCCCCCCCCTCCTCCTTCCCCCACGATCCTTGTTCGCCCAGAATCTCACTAGCTTGTCGCAGCCCCAGAACATATGTGCGTGGTTTGCTGGTCTCCGACCACAATTCTGGCACTCATCTGCCACTCCCTGGAAAAACTTTCTCATTCTTGCCTGAGTCATATGCACCCTATGTACCACCTTGAATTGTATCAGGCTCATCCTCGTGCACGAGGAAGTTGCGTTTACCCTGCATTGCGCCTCACTCCACACTCCCCAGTTTATCTCCCCTCCCAGCTCCCCCTCCCACTTCTCCTTAATCTTCATCAACTGCTCGCCTCCCTGCTCCCTCTGCCACTCATATATGTCTCCAATCCTGCCCTCCCCTACCACCTCCAGAAGCAGCAGTTGCTCCAGCATAGCTTGGGGAACTCTGTACAAACCTTCCATATGAAGTCCCTTACCTGCAAGTATCTAAATTTATTTCATCTCGGGAGCTCTACCCTCTCCTTCAGTTCCTTTATAGTGGCAAACCTCTCCTCCAGGTACAGATCGCTCACCTTAACCAGCCCCACTTTTATCCACTTCCTATACATACCGTCTGTTCCCCTCCCCCGGCTCGAATCCGTGGTTCTCGTAGAGCGGCGTTAACACCGACAACCCCGCTATCCTAAAATGCCTCCTCAACTGTTCCCAGACCTTTACTGTGGATTACACCACTGGGGTCTCCGTGTATTTCCTTGGCGCCAGTGGCAACGTCACCACCACCAGAGCCTGCAGGCTGGACCCCCTAAGGATTCTTCCTCCAGCCTAACCCATTCTGCTCCCTCTCCTTCCCACCACTGCCTCACCTTCTCCACGTTCACCGCCCAATAATAATGCAGCAGGTTTGACAATGCCAACCTCCGCTTCTGCCCCTGCCTTCTTTACCCTTGGTACCTTCCCTGCCACACAAACTCTGAGATAATCGTATCCAGATTTGAGGAAAAGGCCTTTAGTACAAAAATCAGAAGCGCCTGGAATATGAATAGAAACCTTGGCACGATGTTCATCTTCACCACTTGGACCCTCCCTGCCAGATGCAGTGTGTCCCACCTCTTCAGATCCTCCCCAACCTCCTCCACCAGCTTTGTTAAATTACATTTATGCAATGTCGCCCACTCTTCCATTACCTGAATCCCCAGGTATCTAAACCTATCTGTGTGGCTATTTTAAATGGTAGCCCTCCTCGGTTGGTTCTCTGACCCAGCTCGTTCACCGGGAACACTTTGCTTTTCCCTACGTTCAACTTGTATCCTGAGAACGCCCCAAACTTCCCTAATAGGCCCATAATCCTGCTCATGCTCCCCAGTGGGTCTGACACGTACGGTAACAGGTCGACCGCATGTAGCGACACCCAATGCTCCCGACTGCCCCTCGTAATCCCTTGCCACTGCCGACCCCCTAAGGGCCATTGCCAGAGGCTCGATAGCTAGCGCAGACAGCAGCGGTAACAGCGGACACCCCTGCCTTGTTTCCATGCGTAACCCAAAGTTTTGTAAGCCCACATCGTTGGTCTGTCTCCTACTGACCCCCCACCCCTCCCACCCTCACATCTTTGTTCTGTGTAGAAGGCTCCCCGCGGGCCCCCCCCCCCCAAACAAAGACACATCTCAGACCATAGGTCGCCTCTGCCAAAGGCAAACAAAATAGAAAAACACAACCAACAGGCAGAAGTGTGGGGGGGAACACCCCCTCACAGAATTTTGCTACCCATCTACCCGTTGTCCACCCAACAGAAAAAAGAAATACTCTCCATCTGGGAGGAAAAGAAAAAAAACCTCGCTTCAGCCCCCACTCTATCCGTATCTTCTGTTACTTCAAATTGGCGGCACACCCATCTCCCAATAAAGTTCAGTTCTCCCCCAGTTTGGGCTCCTTGATAAAGTCATTGTTCGCTTCTGCGGTCTCAAAGTAATATTTCCGGCCCTCATAAGTCACCCATAGTTTCGACCAGTAGAGCACCCCAAACCAGATCTGCTATCGATAGAGCACTGCCTTGGTTTTGTTGAATCCCGTACGCCATTTTGCCAGTTCAGCTCCAATGCCCTGGTATATTCGGACCTTGTTCCCCTTCCATGCGCAGTTCCGCTTCTCCCTGGCCCACTGCAAGATTTTCTCTTTTTCCACAAACATGTGGATTCTTCCGATCACCGCCCTTGGCAGCTCCCCAGCTCTTGGCTTCTGCCTCAGAGACCTATGCTCTGTCCACAACAGGGGCTTTGTCCAGCACCCACTCCGTCACCAGCCCCGCCAGCATCCTCAAGACTTACCTCGTGGCACTCGTGCCTTCCACTCTTTCAGGCAGGCCGACAGTGCGCAGGTTCTGCCTTCCTGACCTGTTCTCTTGCTCTTCCACCTTTCCTCTCAGCATCTTGCAAAGGTCTCCTAAGAACCCCATCTCCGCCTCCAATGCCACCACCCGATCGCTGTGGTCCGACATCACCCTTTCAATCTCTTGGATCTGCGATCCCTGTGCTTCCAAACACTTTTCGACCTTTTCCATTGAGCTCTTCGGGGAAGCCACAGCCCCTTCGATGGTCTTCGATCTGTCCTCATGCATCTCCTTCCTTTGCTGATGGAACTCTTCCATGATGAAGGCCAACAACTGTTCCATTTGGGGCCTTTCAACTTGCACTGACCCTTCCCCCTCCACCATCTTTCCAATAGCTGCTGCACCACAGGTCTCTTTCAACTCCTTGGCCAGGTCTTTCAGCTTTCTCTGCTGAGTTTGGTAACCAGCAGACATACCACACCAGGGGGGGAACTTCTCCTCCACCCTTCAGCTACGCTTTTCCGCCGAAGTTACTCCCGTTTTGGGGTAAAAATAGCTTTTTTCTATGCCTTCAAGCAGGAATCATAGAATCATAGAAGTTTACAGCATGGAAACAGGCCCTTCGGCCCAACCAGTCCATGCCGAGCTGCCTTGTGTGCAGCCACTCACACCATGGCTGCCACTGGAAGCTCACCTTTAGTTTTCTTATGTTAAATGAAGAACACAATGCTTTTATTGAAACCATTTTCCAAACAGAAAAAAAAAGGTTTATCGCAACCACCCTTCTATACACCATAAGCATTTGCCTGGGCCCAAAAGGACACAAGTATAAAGGACACAATAAGAGGATAGGATTATTTTGGAGAAAAATAAAACTGAGGAGTATATAAATAGTTGTTCCTTGGCTGGACTCAATGCAATGGTTCCATGTTACAGTTGTTTAATTCAGTTATCTTTCTGGGGCTAGTTGTGCGGAGCAGAGTTTTTTGTTTTTTTTCTCCCACAGGTCTTGGTTCACAGTCTTAGGATGATTACTTTGCATAATGAGTAGCATTTCCGAGAGAGAAAGAGGGAGAGGGCGAGGGAGAGCAAGAGCGAGAGTGAGAGAGAGACAGACAGACAAGAGCGGGCACACAGCTGTGTTCAGTACAACTCTGTCTTTGTGTCCCCTCTCCAGCTTGGTGAGGAGTCCTTAAAGATACTTGTTGGATGTATATTCTATTAGTTCTACTGCAGTTATTGTTTCAGAACTGGTAGTGGAATTTTGATTTCTCATTGCAGAAACATTGGAAACATTTGATGGTGCAAACTCAGGATGGTGTGAAGCCAACAGGAGGTGGGGTCTATGTTCCCCAGGGGTTGAGTGTCTTTCTTCATCTTTGGTGGAATGTGTGATTGTGTACAATGCAGCAGCATTCATCTTGTCTGTGAACACCTCTAGATTTTTTAAAAATCCAGTCACGAGGGGAGTCACGTCAGTGAACACGGTAACGGTTGCATGTTCGCGAACTCAGGTTCTGCTCATCTTTTAATCTATTGTTTTATCCAGGTGCACATTTCATATTTGTCTTTTCTTGGGCTACAAGGCTTGTGCTATGTCCCTGGAAGTTCCTGATTGGTGTTTTTGCAAGGAAGAGCCGAGATAAAAAATTAATATTCTCGTTTGTTTGTTTGTGGTGGTCGGAGTGGACTGGAATGGGCCCAGCTTGTAGAGACACAGTTGCTGCTGAGCGGACTCTCGCCGTGGCAGTGCAGTGTGCATTGGATGACGGCTGCCATTGATAATGTTGCCAAAAAGGCTGTCATGGTTGAAGATCTCGGCTCTGCAGATTAGGTTGTCAGAGCTCACCTTCAGGAATTGAGGGGTATTTTTTAGAAGAGTGGTGGAGATGCACGAGGAGGTACACTCAAGAGAGCACTTTCCTTGGTGAGAGCCCGCCTCTGTGCCATTGACATCCTGCTGCATGACATGTTGTCTTTCCTGACAGTATCGGCAAGTAAGGGCCAGACAGGGTGTCCCCTGAGCCTGGTCCCTGACAAGAGGTGGAACATGAGTTCCCAACTGAGTTTGAAACTACTTCGGTAGTCTTGATTTGGAGGCTGGGGGCATCTGATTTGATGGAACACAACATATCCTGTCTTCGAGGCCAGGGGTTAGTTGGGCCCACCGATCACTGGTCCTGTATTATCCTGTTCTTGATGTTCATCGTGAGGGGCGGGAGATGCCTGAGCCAGTCGACTCATTTCTCCCTGTCTGGGGCCTAGGTTGTCCACAGCCCATGGACGGCATGGGGAAACTGATGGTGTCTCATGCTTCGATTGTTGGAATCCTTGAGAGATCCTGAAGAGTGCTTGTTGATCCTGCTTTCTCCTTTACCTTCTCGTGCGACAGGGAAGATATCTTTATCCTGAAGTTTGCCCTGAGGTTCTCTGTAATCCTGGACATTACTCCCTGTTGATCATGTTGTTGAATATTGTTGCGGTCATTTTTCCTCTGTCGTTGATTATCTTGATTTAGAAAAAATATATTGAGTCAGTGATGAGAAGTGTGAACTGTGCTCAGTTTTACTCCTATTGAGGAAGAAGAGTGGAGTCTGGACAGGGCTGGATGAGCAAGGGAGGGTTATGGTTGATAGTGTTATAGGCCAGGGTTTAGCAAACCCCAAAGTGTATCATGGAATTCACCTGACGCACAATTTTTAATACATTGTGGTAGGGGGAGCACACAGGTGTGGTACAGCAGAAGTGGAAAGGTATTTTTACAAAGCAAAACAATGTTTATTCTATGAACTCAAGTTAACCTTTTTAAAACAAACAGTGAACATCTTAGCAACCATTAATTCAACTACAACCCCCAAAGAATACAACACTAAGTAATCTGTAAGTTTCCCTTTTAACATCCATACGACTTTTAAAAAACCTTTCAACAGAAGCACATCAGGTTAAAGTCACTACTGAGAACATTTATAATTCTGAATTCACCAAATGATCAAGAGATAGTCTTTTGATGGCAGAGAGAACAGCAGTACACCTGCTTGGTCTGGCTTCAGCTCCAACACTGAAAACGAAACTAAAACACATCCTGCAGCAAACAGCCTAAAACAAAAGTAAAAAGCTAACAGGCAGCCCAGCTCCACCCACTGTCTGACATCACTGCAGTAGTAAACACCCAGTTCTTAAAGGTACTCTCACTACAGATATTTATATACACACCCATTTATAAACACCCATTTCTTAAAGGTACTCTCACATGACAATAGGGTTAGTCCGCACTCACTGAGATTGAGGATAGCCCCCCCCCCCCCCCCACCCCCAGTTAGAGCTAATCCATTTCAGGGGTTTTTATTGGTCATAAATGTTTTTGTTTTATGTTATTGAATCAAAATATCGGTGTCTATATCCTTGGGTGGCCTCGGCAGACTGTTCTTTATCCTGGTGAGAACTGGGTTCCTTCTGACTCTTCCATGAAATTTAGTTTTTTTTTCCTCTTCAACATTACTCCTCTTTCGAATGAGCACTTCAGGTTAGTCTTGGCGAATGTGCATTGGCGGTGGTGACTAGGCTGTTGGGAAATGGCACTGCTCTAGGCATCCTTTCTGCAACGATGGTCGCCTTGAGTCCTCTCGGGCATCCCTTCCCTGGAGGTTTCTCCTCTTTTTTTGGTGAGTGTGGTGGTGGCTATTTGTTGGTCTGGCCTGGTGGTTGGGGGAAGGGTTGTGACTCTGGGGGTGGCAGGGAGGAGGGAGCCGGCCCTCCTTCTCAGGGTACCCAGTTGCTCAGAGTCGTTGATTCTCAGGACCTCGGCTGGGGTCGGAGTGCTTCTCCTAGTTCTCTGCCTTGATAATTATCCTGTGGATTCCCCAGAGGGTGGGATGCCTCTTGTCGATTGAGCGGCTGGTTTCCCCTCTTGTTGGTGGGTGCTTCATGGGTGCTGGGTTGGCTGGGGGCTGGTTTGGATCCTGAGCTCTTGGTATCCGGTGTGTTAGCTCTGATAGTTCTCATCTTTCTTTCCTTCTTTTTATTCTGTGGGTGGCCCTGAAGGTTTGATCGTAATCTGGAAATGTTGCTCTCGGTTCTCTCTCCACATATGTGTGGAGCGGCTTTTGTTCTGCTCTGGGCTTGGATTGGGGTTGTCATGTTGTGTGTCATGTATGTATGTTCCCTGAGAACTGGGGCTTTTTGTGTATCTTATTTGTTTTTCATCAGGATGGCTCCAACATGGGTGCAGATAGGTCTGAGATCCGAGGAGAGGAGGCTGTTCTGGGTCGTTGAGGCTTTTGGCACTGCTGGAGTAGAGGGAGTTGTACGTTGGTGCACGCCTAATCACGCAGAGGGAAATTTAATCTTATTTTTTTCTGATGTTTGTGGACTTGTGAGGCATGGGAAGGTGTGCACCATTTTGCCATGACTTTATCTCGCTTCTTCCTCGGTATCTGGTGGGGCCATATGAGAATCTAGTTCTGTCCAATGATTGTTTCGAGTCAGGTGTGATGTCGTTCTCCTGTTCCATTCTGCACTCATGTATGTTGAGCCGTTTTCTTCTTGCTTCTGGCGATGTATTATTTTGTAACTTCATTGAGTTATTCTCGAAAATGTAAAATCTCAATAAATACACTTTAAAAAAAAATTCAGCTGCAAAAAAAGAGAAATTGATCCTCGTAACAACACCCACAGTGGTGTTTGGGAACGAGTTCCAGGTTTTTGACCACGAGAAGGAAATGCAACAGAATTTCAAGCCAGGATGGTGTGGGGGACTTTGAGGGGAACTTGCAGGTGGTGGTGTCCCCATGCGCCTGCTGCCCTTGGCCTTCCAGGCAGTAGGAGGTTGTGAGTTTGGAAGGGGTGGACGAAGATTAAAATCAAGAGGCCAGACGTGGGGGGAGTTCAGAGATGTCAGAAGGTTGTGGGATTGGAGGAGGCTGGAGAGGTGGGGAAGGAAGAGGCCAAGGAGGGATTGAGAGGTTGGACTGATGTGCCAATTGAAGCCGAATATTGTGAAGGCACAAAGTTAGGAGAACCAGGAAGTCGTACACAACTAGTCACCTCAAGGTAGTGTTGACAGCCATGGAAGTAAAGAACTTCGGCAAAAACTGAAACACATCCAAAATTGGACAGTTTACTGAGGCAGTACTCTATGAAAAATATGCTGGACAATCACTTCATGCACAAGTTCTAACCTGAGATACCTGCTCCCACTTCTAACTGCTCAACATTTGTTAAAATGGCTACTTATCTTCAGTCCTGCTCACTGCTCGGTTTCAAAAGTTTGAGAAGGATGGGATTTTCCGTGTACTCCTTGGTGCGTTTTGCGAAGATGGCGGCGACCCTCTATTGGGATCTTCTGATCACGCCACTGTCAACCGGGTTTCTGGTTCTCTGCACACCCCACTACCACCCTTCCCACCCCCTGCCCCTCCCCCAACCACTGGGAAACCCGCAGCGAGAGGTTCGCCGTCAGCTGGACCACAAGATCCCGCTGGCTAAAACAACCAGAGAATTCTGGCGACTTGCATTTAGTTGATTGAAGGATAAATATTGGCCAGGGATGCAGGGGACAATGTGCTTTTCTCCAAAACAGTGCCATGGCATTTTTTTCACATCGACCCAAGCCTGCAGACTTGGCTAAAGGCCTTACCCCTCACCCCCTCACTCTTATGCCAAGGTGGAATTTGGACTCTGCAGCACGACCAGGACCTGCAAAAGGTTCTGCCTCAAAGGCGCGAGTGCTCCTCACTGACACCTCACTGGCTTGCTCCTGAGCTCACTCCCTGTTCCTCATGCGGGGCAAGGGTAAATGTGGCTGTCCTGAAAGCTAAATAAGACTGATCCAATGAAGGCTGTGTTTTAGAGTCCTGTCAGAAGATAGACAACTGTGACATCCCAAAGCAGCAGATCTGCAAGTCGGAGTAGCTACAAGCGGTAGCTAAAGGCTCAGAGAAGATTCTGAGAGTGATGAATCAATGCGTGGTGACTCCTCTAAACAGGGCAGGAAGCAAAGGCTCAAAGGAGCGGGAAGTTGCGGGAAGGCTTTTTTTGATGAAGTACAGATCTGAGTGGGGGGCGAGTAAGATCAGCACTGGTAAGTTTAACACGGGAAATTCCCCAAACTTAGAAAGGCCAGTTTGGATCCGGTGAATGTGTGACTGTTGCAGCGAATTCAAGAGCAAGTGGGAAAAGAGCCCGGATAAAAACCTGACTGTAGAGTTTCTGAGCGTGTGACAGGGGGGACATGATGGGCGGGATTCTCCCATTCGGCGGCAGCGTCCACGCCGTCGGAAACGCCGTCGCGTTTCACGACGGCGTGAACCGGCCGCTTGGAGTACAGATTCTGGCCCCTATAGAGGGCCAGCACGGCGCTGGAGCGGTTCACGCCGCTCCAGCCTCCCATTCAGGCACGAACTGTGCGCTGCGGCAACCCGCGCATGCGCGGTGGCCTCCCTCAACGTGCTGGCCCCGACGCAACATGGCGCGGGAGTTCAGGAGCCGGCGCGTAAGAAAATAGGCCCGGAGAGCGAGAGGCTGGCCCGCCGATCGGTGGGACCTGATCGATAGCCAGGCCCCATCGGAGTCGGAGCCCCCCCCCCCCCCCCCCCCCCCCCCCGGCCCTGCGAGCAGAGTTCCCGCCGGCTGCGACCAGGTGTGGACAGTGCCAGCGGGACTCTGCCTTTTTAGAGCGGTCGCTCGGCCCATGCGGGCCGGTGAATCGGTGGCCCGGCCGCGTAGAGCGGCCTGCGACCGGCGCCGCGCCAAACGCGCCAGCACCAATGTGGCTGATTGTCCGCGTGCCGGCATCGGGGCAGCGTGGCGCGGTTGCAAGGATTCTCCGGCCCGCCGCTGGGTGAATTCCGCTCGATATTTCCCAGCCAGTGCGACTGGTCAGACAGACCCCAGTGGAGTTTCCCACACCCAGAACAATATGGCATTTTAAAATCACTGAAGTGATTCCGGAAGATGGTTCCCTGTGTTTGCCCTTTTTGACTGTGTGCCCTGTCAGCCTGAGAGAGGAAAGTCTCGGGATTGCTGGCTTTGCCACCATTCACATTCTCCCTCCCTTCAGCTCTGATGAAGAAACGAAGGACTTAAAGCGTTAACTCTGTTTCCCTCCGAATAGATGCATGTGGACCTGCTCCGGCCTCCTCGGTTCTTGTTGCCCTTCAGCCTGCTGTTGGCGAGGTCTTTCTGCCAGATCACACTGCCCTCTTGTGTTCAATGCATATAATTAAATTAAGGCACCTTGGTTTTTAATTGTTTTTCTAGCTTTGTTCTTTCCTTGTTCTTTGCTTTGTCTTTAACATCTGATTTGTTGCTGTTACTTAGATAAAACTCTAATTTGCTATGACGAAACCAGTTCATCTACAGCTTCTCTGCACTGAATCCTTAATCTTCTTTATGCGTTGTCGTGTTAAGTCTGTTATTTATCTTCCTTCTTTCTCTCTGCCTTTCACTGTGTTCGACTTTTATGGCAAAGAAAACATGTTTTTACTGTTACCTCAGAGCAGCTCTCGGGCCCTGAAGTCCTTCCCCGACCAAGGCCTCAGCTTCAACCCCCTCCCTCCTCAATGAATTCGAAGGTAGGGGTAACGCTGAGCTGCCTTTTTTTATGGAACTGTGGCACTGTTTCTACGTGGCCTGCCTTGTTATTACACTGCTCCCACATCAGCACCCCTACTGCTTATGCATGGTGTACGCAACACCCACTCGGTCAAGGACAAAGCAAGATTTGGGGATTGATGAGAGCAGCTTTTCATTAGTCCTCGGGTTAGAGGCTGTTGAGCAGCTAGAATGGGTCAAATTGCCCCCCTGCGCTGCAAGATTTCTCCGGCTCCATGACTGCAAAAGCCACTTGTCCACCATCCAGTTTTAGATTTTAGGGTAATCGATGAATGGAAACCTGTCAGTGATCTGTGGGCAACTCCCTCGTCCCAAGATCGGAACTTTCAGTTCGAGTGCCATCATATCATCACTGAAGTGTTCACAGTTTGTGAGATCTGTTGAGACACAGACTGCTCACTATTCCTCATTGTGATGTTTCCCTGGTACAAGCCATTCTGCTCTTTGTTCAGATATCAGTGTTAACTGAAGGGAACCACAGGCCATTCAGACTCAGACTTCCACAGGCCAGAAATCGGCAATTATTTGCAGGCTTGTGAGGAATGAGTGGTGGGGCCGGCATGATCAATTTGGATAACTCTTTCAAAGGGCCGATACAAACATGATGAACAACCCCCTTCTCTACTCTATGATTCTACAGGAAATATGGATAAATGATGTGTCATTTGGCAGCTCCTCGATTTTGTTTTCTCCCTTGTGTTGTGCTGCGAGCCTAGGTCACAGAAAAACAGAGAGGGAGGGAGGTAGAAAGAGGCAATGGTTCAAGCTGGCATGATGAGAGGCTGGCCGCTTTGCTGTACGTTGCCAAGTGAAAAACCCTTTCATCTGCAAACAGCACCTGCAGCTATTCTACTTCGGAGTGCATCACACGTGAGCCTCACTCATCCGACGACGGACGTGCCTGCCCACTTCTAGGGATTGTAAAATTTTCCTTCCCTGTCCTCACCTGGGGATTGGCCACACCCCATCCGGAGCCACCTCAGTGTTGCCCGGGAAGGGCGACACTCATTCGGCAGGGACGAGGCGTAAACTTCTGGAGCAGCCTGACTTGTTTGGTTCAGAAAGTCTTGACAGTGCCTCGTGATGTGGAGACAAGAGTCTTTTCTTCCCTGCGGTTGCAACCACAGCTAAACTGTGCCTGTCCCTCGTTTGAGGAATACAGAGTCCAGATGTTGCATTCATCCCATGCACTGCCTGGACTTAGATCAGGGATCAGTTCCTGCATGGCTGAACCCCTCTCCAAGATCAGCAATAGGGCAGTACAAACCTTTGTCAATACCCGAGTTATAATTGCTCCGCCAGAGTCTTCAGCTGCCAAGGCCCTAAACTCTGGAATTCCCTCCCTAAACTTCACTTGTCCTATTATTTCCTAATATGGCTTGGTGTCAAACATTGTTTGCTGACACTCTTGTGAAGTTTGCTTCGGATGGTTTATTAAGTTAAAGAAAAAGAAAGATTTTCATTTCCACAGTGTCTTTCGTGACCACTGCACGTCTCAAAGCGCTTTACAGCCACTGAAATAAGCTTTGTATTGTGTGAGACACATCAGTCAATTTTGGGGCATAGCCAGATCCCATAAACAGCAATGTGATCATGACCAGATAATCTGTGGTAACATCCCTGCTCTTCTCCAAAATTGTGCCACGGGACATTTCTCATCCGCCTGAGCAGGCAGAGGGGGTGTCGGTTTACCATCTCACCCAAAAGACAGCACCTCCAACAGTGCAGCATTCCCTCAGCACTGCACCGGAAGTCTCAACCTAGGTTTCAGTGCTCAGGTGGAACACTGTAACAAGTCACCTCAGGTTTCTAACAAACTGCTGTCTGCACGGCTAATTACTTAACTGGTTGAAGAGCTGGTTAACCTTATAATCCCCAGTCACGATCAAGGAACCTCCGTTAACCTGCAGTGGTCTCAGAGCAGCTGATTTACGATACTGAGCTCATAGTCATCCTTTTAATCAAGAACGATTCAAATAATTTCTCCGTGTAACCCATGCAGTCTTATAAAACTTTTACTGGCATACACTATTGAACAGGACTCTGCTTCATTCAACATAGAGGCGCGCCCTGCCAACACCGCACCTTTGCGTGGGCAAAATGCCCCCCAGGCACCTTGGCAGTACCAGGGTGCTCAGGTGGCACTGTCAGGGTTCCAGTCTGGCAGTGCCAGGGTGCCCGGGTGGCATCAAGGGTGTCAGGGTATCTTGCTGCCCAGAGCCCAACCACCCAGAGGCCTGCCCGATCACCTGGGAGACCAGTGCTAACCAGCACTCGCTTGGGGTCTTCCAGGCTCAAGGGGGAAGAGTGCCTGGGATCACTCTGGTGAGTACATGTTCAAGTGTGCCCGACTGCACACTTTAATATGCAAGTGTTTATTTTAAAATAAATTTAGAGTACCCAATTCATTTTTTCTAATTAAGGGGCAATTTGGCATGGCCAATCCATCTAGCCTGCACATCTTTGGGTTGTGGGGGCGAAACCCACGCAAACACGGGGCGAATGTGCAAACTCCACACGGACAGTGACCCAGAGCCGGGATCAAACCTGGGACCTCAGCGCCGTGAGACAGCAGTGCTAACCACTGTGCCACCGTGCTGCCTACATTAATATGCAAGTGTTGATTCCGCCCGTTGTGGACAGGAACCAGATCGCGACGTCTCGCGAATTCCGTTAGATCTCATGAGTCATCACGAGTCGGGGAAATCTTGCAAGAGGCCTCTCGGGAGATTTACTGGCCGTGTCATGTACCGAGTCAGGTGCGGCGCGGTGTGAGATTTCACTCTTCATTTTTTGAAATGTAGCATCAGTGTCCAGGCAGTGCTTACAAACTGTTTCTCGTACCTCATGAATCCCCGCTTTGTATATGAAAGGGAGGAAGCTCTGTCTGCTTCAGAATAATATACATTCGAAGAATATATCTGTTTTGTCTTTGCACAAGACCTGTGCTCCACCAGGGACAGATGCCCGAGTGAGAGAGAGTAGTAGGAGCCTGTTGGATGTGTTTATAAACCTGCCACAGTGCACTCATAAACCTGTGGCTGAATTTCCATATTAGGGCAGATGGTTCATCAAGAAACGGGTGCCAACTGTCAGGGCGGGAAGTTAATTTCATCTGCAGACAGGGAGACTTGTGTCAGCCGAAAGATGTCTCAGAATGCTGCTTTGAACGTGGTTAAATGCAGTCAACTGTGAACAGCAAACCACCCCAGGTTGCATGCAGAGTGGAGCCTGATTAAATAGGAGCATAGGTCAGAGACAGCATGATAACACTTTGAGGCAATTCTTTGACTTTGTCCCTTTACCATGGATTACAGAGCTGATTCTGTGACACTAGCCCCTTACCAGAGATCATGGACGCGATTGAATGGCAAGGTTTCGAAGTGTCACCTGTGGCAGGTTTTGCTGAAGTTTCCGCTGGCTTTGCCAGCAAGTTCCACACCACAATCGAAGTCACTTTTCTGGGCCTTGAGGAGTCTCTCACTGGTTTAACCCACACTAGGGCGCGGTTTAACCGAAAGGTTTCTCAGTGTAGCAGCGAGAGGGAACTGCCGCGCGCTCCCTGACGCTCAGCCCGGCAAGGCCGTCACGCTATAAAACGTTCATGGATCCACTTAACGAGGCCCCCACAGGCTTCACGAAATGATGGTCCCACTGACTGATTTACCAGGACCGCGCTCGCCGTCCCCCGCTATCAAAGGAAAGCAGCACAGTCAACACCACACAGCTCGCAGCCATGTCACCGAGAAGGCCAGCTCCACGATTCGGCGATGCCGACCTGGGAGAATTGCTGGACACGGTAGAGGCCAGAGGGAATACCCTGTTCCGCCGAGGGTCTCGAAGGGACAGCCAGTGTAGCCTGGGATGAAGTGGCAGTGAACGTCAGCTCGGGGACTGTGATCAGGAGGACCGGCACCCAATGCTGCAAGAAGATCAACGACCTGTACTAGGCAGCATGGATCCCTGACCACCCCCTCCCCATTCCCCCATATGGGTCTTCTCCCTGCCCCCCCCTACCCCCCGAGCTCCGAGCCTCACCCCCTCATCCCGAGCCCTTCACCCTGGGCCCTTACCCCCTACCCCCCAGCTCCGCGATAAACACCCAGACGGGCGGCGGGGTGCTGGACATCAGAGTCCTCACCCTGTGCGAGGAACGGGACCTGTTGGTCGCGGGAGTGGCCAAGGGCAGATCAATAACCAACTTCGAGGTCGGCGTATGGTGCAGAGATGAGGATCCACCAGCCCCCACCCATGTGACCTGTCACATGTGAGTTGTTAATGTCATAAAGACTGACCCATCCCTCCCACTGATCATGTGTTGATTTCCCCCTCAAGATCTCTATTGGACGGCGACGACCCATCCGGCGTGGTGCCCCCTCCTGCCTCCTATGAGAACACCTCGCAGGAGAGCTCCAAGGAGATCACAGTCGAAGCATCACAGCTGCCATCCTTAATGTCCATCCGTGCAGAGACGCACCTCGGTGGGATAAGGTAGTGGTCAGGCTTCTGGGGAGCATTCCAGTGAGCATCACACAATTCCTGCTGCACACCAGCATTTGGATGTCTGCTGAATCCCAGGACCCAGCTGGGTCCCAGTCAGATGCTGAGCTTCTGGACCATGTTTACTCAGAGCTGATGCTAGGGCATGGTGGTGGTCCGCATACAAAGATACCCGGTGTTCTTCTCCTCCTCTAAGTACTCCCCTCCACTTCTTGGAACCCCTCAACGCTATCGCCAGGGGCTCAATCGCCAGTGCAAACAATAATGGGGACAGAGGGCATCCCTGCCTTGTCCCTCTATGGAGCCGAAAATATGCAGATCCCTGTCCATTCGTGACCACGCTCGCCATTGGGGCCCTATACAACAGCTGCACCCATCTAACATACCCCTCTCCAAAACCAAATCTCCTCAACACCTCCCACAAATAATCCCACTCCACTCTATCAAATGCTTTCTCGGCATCCATCGCCACTACTATCTCCGTTTCCCCCTCTGGTAGGGCCATCATCATTACCCCTAACAGCCTCCGTATATTCGTGTTCAGCTGTCTCCCCTTCACAAACCCAGTTTGGTCCTCGTGGACCACCCCCGGGGCACATTCCTCTATTCTCATTGCCATTACCTTGGCCAGGATCTTGGCATCTACAATTAGGAGGGAAATAGGTCTATAGGACCCGCATTGTAGCGGGTCCTTTTCCTTCTTTAAGAGAAGCGATATCGTTGCTTCAGACATAGTCGGGGGCAGTTGTCCCCTTTCCTTTGCCTCATTAAAGGTCCTCGTCAATACCGGGGCGAGCAAGTCCACATATTTTCTATAGAATTCGACTGGGAATCCATCCGGTCCCGGGGCCTTTCCCGCCTGCATGCTCCTAATTCCTTTCACCACTTCTTCTACCTCGATCTGTGCTCCCAGTCCCACCCTTTCCTGCTCTTCCACCTTGGGAAATTCCAGCCGATCCAAGAAGCCCATCATTCTCTCCCTCCCATCCGGGGGTTGAGCTTCATATAATTTTTTATAAAATGTCTTGAACACTCCATTCACTCTCTCCGCTCCCCGCTCCATCTCTCCTTCCTCATCTCTCACTCCCCCTATTTCCCTCGCTGCTCCCCTTTTCCTCAATTGGTGGGCCAGCAACCTGCTCGCCTTCTCCCCATATTCGTACTGTACACCCTGTGCCTTCCTCCATTGTGCCTCTGCAGTGCCCGTAGTCAGCAAGTCAAATTCTACATGTAGCCTTTGCCTTTCCCTGTACAGTCCCTCCTCCGGTGCTTCCGCATATTGTCTGTCCACCCTCAAAAGTTCTTGCAGCAACCGCTCCCGTTCCTTACTCTCCTGCTTCCCTTTATGTGCCCTTATTGAAATCAGCTCCCCTCTAACCACCGCCTTCAACACCTCCCAGACCACTCCCACCTGGACCTCCCCATTATCATTGAGTTCCAAGTACTTTTCAATGCACCCCCTCACCCTTAGACACACACCCTCATCTGCCATTAGTCCCATGTCCATTCTCCAGGGTGGGTGCCCTCCTGTTTCCTCCCCTATCTCCAAGTCTACCCAGTGTGGAGCGTGATCCGAAATGGCTATAGCCGTATACTCCGTTCCCCTCACCTTCGGGATCAACGCCCTTCCCAGCACAAAAAAGTCTATTCGCGAGTAGACTTTATGGACATAGGAGAAAAACGAGAACTCCTTACTCCTAGGTCTGCTAAATCTCCACGGGTCTACACCTCCCATCTGCTCCATAAAATCTTTAAGTACCTTGGCTGCTGCCGGCCTCCTTCCAGTCCTGGACTTCGACCTATCCAGCCCTGGTTCCAACACCGTATTAAAATCTCCCCCCATTATCAGCTTTCCCATCTCTAGGTCCGGAATGCGTCCTAGCATCCGCCTCATAAAATTGGCATCATCCCAGTTCGGGGCATATACGTTTACCAAAACCACCGTCTCCCCCTGTAGTTTGCCACTCACCATCACGTATCTGCCCCCGTTATCCGCCACTATAGTCTTTGCCTCGAACATTACCCGCTTCCCCACTAATATAGCCACCCCCCTGTTTTTCGCATCTAGCCCCGAATGGAACACCTGCCACACCCATCCTTTGCGTAGCCTAACCTGGTCTATCAGTTTCAGGTGCGTTTCCTGTAACATAACCACATCTGCCTTAAGTTTCTTAAGGTGTGCGAGTACCCGTGCCCTCTTTATCGGCCAGTTCAGCCCTCTCACGTTCCACGTGATCAGCCGGGTTGGGGGGCTTCCTACCACCCCCCCTTGTCGATTAGCCATCACCTTTTTCCAGCTCCTCACCCGGTTCCCACGCAGCTGTATCTCCCCCAGGCGGTGCCCCCCCGCCCATCCCCTCCCATACCAGCTCCCCCCTCTCCCCAGCAGCAGCAACCCAGTAATTCCCCCCTCCCACCCCCCCCGCTAGATCCCCCGCTAGCGTAATTACTCCCCCCATGTTGCTCCCAGAAGTCAGCAAACTCTGGCCGACCTCGGCTTCCCCCCGTGACCTCGGCTCGCACCGTGCGACGCCCCCTCCTTCCTGCTTCTCTATTCCCGCCATGATTATCATAGCGCGGGAACCAAGCCCGCGCTTCTCCCTTGGCCCCGCCCCCAATGGCCAACGCCCCATCTCCTCCACCTCCCCTCCTCCCCCCATCACCACCTGTGGGAGAGAGAAAAGTTACATCGCAGGATTAGTACATAAAACTCCTCTTTCCCCCCTTTTTAACGCCCCTCTTTGCCCCCCACATTCGCCCCACCACTCTGTTCAAACGTTCTTTTTAATAACCCGCTCATTCCAGTTTTTCTTCCACAATAAAAGTCCACGCTTCATCCGCCGTCTCAAACTAGTGGTGCCTCCCTCGATATGTGACCCACAGTCTTGCCGGTTGCAGCATTCCAAATGTTATCTTCTTTTTATGAAGCACCGCCTTGGCCCGATTAAAGCTCGCCCTCCTTCTCGCCACCTCCGCACTCCAGTCTTGATAAACGCGGATCACCGCGTTCTCCCATTTACTGCTCCGAGTTTTCTTTGCCCATCTAAGGACCATTTCTCTATCCTTAAAACGGAGGAATCTCACCACTATGGCTCTGGGAATTTCTCCTGCTCTCGGCCCTCGCGCCATCACTCGGTATGCTCCCTCCACCTCCAACGGACCCGCCGGGGCCTCCGCTCCCATTCACGAGTGCAGCATCGTGCTCACATATGCCCCGACGTCCGCTCCCTCCACACCTTCAGGAAGACCAAGAATCCTCAGGTTGTTCCTCCTTGCGTTGTTCTCCAGTGCCTCCAACCTTTCCACACATCGTTTCTGATGTGCCTCATGCGTCTCCGTCTTCACCACCAGGCCCTGTATGTCGTCCTCATTCTCGGCTGCCTTTGCCTTCACGACCCGAAGCTTCCGCTCCTGGGTCTTTTGTTCCTCCTTTAGCCCTTCGATCGCCTGTAGTATCGGGGCCAACAGCTCTTTCTTCATTTACTTTTTGAGCTCTTCCACACAGCATTTCAAGAACTCTTGTTGTTCAGGGCCCCATGTTAAACTGCCACCTTCCGACGCCATCTTGGTTTTTGCTTGCCTTCCTTGCCGCTGTTCTAAAGGATCCACTGCAATCCGGCCACTTTCTCCTCCTTTTTCCATCCGTATCCAGGGGGGATTCCCTTCTGGTTTACCGCACAGTGTTTTTAGCCGTCAAAATTGCCGTTGGGGCTCCTATCAAGAGCCCAAAAGTCCGTTTCACTGGGAGCTGCCGAAACGTGCGACTCAGCTGGTCATCGCCGCACCCGGAAGTCTCCTAAGGCGGGTTTCTGATTGTGCTGACTGGAGCGGGCCGCTTATATCACAAACAGATCGGTTCTCGATTTTGGCCTCGCCCCTGATTTAACAGCCTCATCGCACCCTCGTTTATGTGCAACGCAGCCATTAAATCACGCTGAGACTGTTTTCATCACTCGGGAGTTGGTGTCAAAGATCAGGCCGCCACGATCTCAAAGTGAGCTTGTGGGTCCCCGACACTCCCACCATGGGCAACGTCACCCTCCCACACACAAGGGCATGACCTCAAGGCTCCCTAAATGAGGACACCCCACTAATAGGGAATTGGCAATCGTAGTTATGTAAGCACTTCACACACTCCCATACAGCCATCCCCTTTCCAGGATTCCCACACTTCCCCCCCCCCCAACCTCCCAGAGGTGCCTTCGTACCATCCCTGCACGCCACCCCGCCCCCCCCCCCCCCCCCCTCCCCAACTTTCATAACACTCTCCAACCTCCTTTCAAGGGCATGGCCCCTTCAGGCCTTAACCCTTGGCAGTGCCACCCTGGCACCCTTTCACTGCCTCCCTGGCACCCTGTCAGTGCTCCTGTCAGCTTGGCGGTGCCACCCAGGCACCTTGTCAGTGCCAGTGTGGCAGTGCCATGGTGCCAGCCAGGCAGTGCCACTGTGCCCATGTTCCAGGCAGAGGGCCAAGGTTAGTGCACCCTCCACTAACCCTGGCCACCAGGGGCCTCTGATGGCCTGGGAGACTCCCTGGGTGCCGTTCGACTGGTCCTCGCTTGTGTGGACCAGTACTGAATGGCGCCTGGCTGCAGCCTCCCTGGGGAAGCTGGTAGATACCGGGAGGCTGGTAGATACTGGGTAAATAGGCCTTGAGTAGTTTTAAGGCCTACCTACGCGAGCGTGGCTTGGTCCCGCCCAGTGTGGGTTTCTGATCCCGATGCCTTGCGGGACATGGATAGATCACACAAAGCGTCGTGGCTGTCAAGGCCCATGAGAGGCTTCACCGTGATCTCTGGCCACATCGCGCTCCCATTGGTGCGCGGCATGGCCGGTAGATCGTGCCCAATAGATCTGATTATGTGTCACGATCCCCTTCTCATCGATTATAGAGCTAATGTCCCTTACTGTCCCCTTACCAGTTTATACTGTTGATTGTGTGACACTGGTCCCTATACTGGAGCTTATAGGACTAATTCTGTGACCCACTGTCCCTTATACCAGGCTTTTAGATTGGAATTCTCACCTCACAATCATATCCCTGATTTGAGTGTAATTTTTAGTGAGTTATCAAAATTTTATTTCTCTACACTCAAGGCAGAGATGAGGAGAAATTTCTTCAGCCAGAGGGTAGTAAATCTGTGGAACTCTTTGCCGCAGAAGGCTCTGGAGACCAAATCACTGAGCGCCTTTAAGACAGAGATAGATAGGTTCTTGATTAATAAGGGGATCAGGGGTTATGGGGAGAAGGCAGGAGAATGGGGATGAGAAAAATACCAGCCATGATTGAATGACGGAGCAGACTCGATGGGCCAAGTGCCTAATTCTTCTCCTCTGTCTGATGGTCTTATGTACATTCTGCATTGTGTGGACAGAGTGAGTTCTGGCTCATGTTCATATTATGGTCAGGACGGCCAATGTGGATGCACTATGCTCCCTTTCAAAATGGACTTTCACTCACCCTGACGAGTTTGCTGCATTGTTATGGGTTTGGGGTGAGGTAGTAGTTAATGGGCGAATAGACGTTTTGATGATCGCACCAGGATAGGGTTTGGAAAGAGAGAGATGTTTCTCCCTGGCTGCTCTGGCACAACTCCCAGGGGCCCTGGCTGAAAATCCAGTTTTTAACCCGAGATGGCTGCCTCAAATGTCCATTTTACGGCATTGTAATGCCAGATAGCCCCTTTTTCAAGGGAAGGGGGGGGGGGGGGGGGGGGGGGGCGGGAATAAATCCTGGTCGGGGGAGGGGGAGGAGAGCGTTAAAATGTCCAAGCTGGTTTTAGTCCACTTGAAGTGTCCATGTATCCCTCATCTCAACAGCTGGATGTGTTTTATTGCAGAAAATGATCTAATAGAAAAGCAGGCGATTCACATGAATAGGTTAAATAAATAAAAACAGCGCACCCATCCCTGGTTCATTGCCACCTTTAAACAAATAAAGCTGACAGATGTACTGCACAAAATAAAACTAGGTTTGAAAGAGTGATTGAACCGGTTTTTTCTTGGTATTTTGAAAGCAATTGCCAAAGCATGCAGGAATATAATTTATTAATCTTTAGCTTGTCCAAAATTGAAGCTGGTTGAAAGGGGCCAGGGGATGATGATCAAGCATTATTCTGGAACCATTTATGTCCACAAAGAGAAGTTGTGGCAAATAGCATCTTTACTTTGAAGGGGAATCTAGGTAAAAAGCAAGAAGGAGTAAAGGACAGAGCACACTCTGATGGGATTAGATGAGAGTCTATTAAGACTATGGAAATTGCCAACCATACAGATACTCATCAGACATTCAAAACCCCCTGTGGAGGATGAAATGACCCCATCTCTGGTTGATTTTCTATCTTGAAACGTGTCAAAGGTTTCACAGATGAAAAGTTCAACAAATGGGATTACTTGGTCTGCACCAATGACTACAAGACATACTAATTGAATTCCTTCCTGGGAATATACAGACAAGAGTTTTAAAAAACTGGTTTTGCCAATCAAAATCAGAAGGAGGAGGAAAAAGAAATATCACAGTCATCTGAAACATTGTTTAAAGAAAACAGTGAAGAGTTCTCTCACTCACTGAAGATAAAAGAGTGTGTTAAACAAAGTGCAGACCCGAACCAAGCCACCTCCAGATTTCTACAGGAAACCAATGAACTAACTTCAAAAGCTGCAATGATCAGCAACCTTCGCCTCAAAGAAAAGCAAAGGGCTTAATTGTATATTCTTTAAACTATCTACTGGACTCTAACATTTCTACTTCTGACGTTGGTACTGTCATTAGAGTTCAAGAAGGCATTTGACAATGTGCCACATCAAAAGTTATTGTATAAAATCAAAGCTGATGATGTCGGGGCATGGATTGGCATAGATTGAAGATTGATTGGCTAGCTAACAGAAAACATAGAGTTGGCATAGATGGGTATTTTTCTTTTTTGCAGGATGTGATGAGTGGTGTGCCACAGGGATCTGTGCTGGGGCCTGAATGTTTTAAAATTTGTTTCAATGACTTGGAGAATGAAACTGAAGGTATGGTTGTTAAATTTGCTGACGGCACAAAGATAGGGAGGAAAGTAAATTGTGAAGAGGGCAGAAGGAGAATACAGAAGGACATAGATAGGTTGGGTGAGGGGTCAGAAATATGGCAAATGGAGTATAATGTGGGACATTTTTTAATTATGCATTTTGACAGGAAGATTGTTAAAAAGCTTATGATCTAAAGGGTGACAGATTGCAGAGCTCTGAGGTGTAGAGGGATCTGGGTGACCTAGTGCACGAATCACAATGGCTAGTTTACAGGTACAGCAAGGAGTGAGGAAAACTGATAGAATGTTCTAATTTCTTGTGAGAGGAATGGATGACAAAAGTAGAGAGGTTATGCCTCAGTTGTACAGGGCATTGCTGAGACCACGCCCGGAGCATTGTGCACAGGATTCATCTCCTCATTCAAGGAAAGATGTTAAGCATCAGAAGCAGTTCAGAGAAGGCTTACTGGACTAATTACAGGAATGGTTAGGTTGCCTTTTGAGGAAAGGTTGGTTTTGTGGACCTGGAAGGAGTCCATACCGAGTAGTTTGAATGAAATAAAGTTTTATTACAATAAACTATTATTCACAATACATGAAAGATCCCTGTCTCTCTCGTCAGTACCAAACAGGCCGACTTTATACAAGAGATAATTGAACACGGTTTAGAGTTCTCCGTCCCCTTAACGGGGGAACTCGTATTCGGCGAGGTTTATGGGAAGGCTAATTGTTGCCACCCTGTAAACCCCGTGCTGGTTAGGACAGTCGGAGAGGTTAGGTTTGTATCCACCAGAGTTCAGAAGAGGTGACTTCATCGAACGGTCTTGAGGGGTATTGACAGAGTGGATGTGGAGAGGATGTTTCCTCTTGTTGGGGAATCTAGAATTAGTGGTCGCTGTTTAAAAATAAGGGGTCGCTCATTTAAGACGGGGATGAGCAGAACCTTTTTCTATCGGAGGGTTGTGAGTTTCATAGAATTTACAGTGCAGAAGGAGGCCATTCGGGCCCTCGAGTCCCTTGGAAAGAGCACCCTACTTAAGCCCATGCCTCCCCCCTATCCCCGTAACCCAGTAACCCCAACTAACCTTTTGGACACTAAGGGGCAATTTAACACGGCCAGTTCACATAACCTATACATCTTTGTGGGCAGCACGGTAGCATGGTGGTTAGCACAGTTGCTTCACAGCTCCAGGGTCCCAGGTTCGATTCCCGGCTGGGTCACTGTCTGTGCGGAGTCTGCACATTCTCCCCGTGTCTGCCTGGATTTCCTCCGGGTGCTCCGGTTTCATCCCACAGTCCAAAGATGTGCGGGTTAGGTGGATGGGCCATGATAAATTGCCCTTAGTATCCAAAAATGTTAAGTGGGGGTTACAGGGTTACGGGGTTAGTGTTTCCCTTAGTGTTGGGTACGGTTACTGGGTTATGGGGCTAGGGTGGGCTTGCGTAGGGTGCTCTTTGTAAGGGCCGGTGCAGACTCGACGGGCCGAATTGCCTCCTTCTGCACTGTAAATTCTATGATCTTTGGACTGTGGGAGGAAAAAGGAGCAACCGGAGGAAACTAACGCAGACACGGGAAGAAAGTGCAAACTCCACACAGACAGTCACCCGAGGCATGAATTGAATTCAGGACCCTGGAGCTGTGAGGCAGCAGTGTGCCACCGTGCTATCCCTGAAACTCTCTTCTGGAACTCTCTTCCGGAACACTCTTCCTCAAAAGGCAGTGGAAGCAGAATCTTTGAATAGTTTTAAGGCAGAGAGGGATCGATTTTTGCTTAATGGGAGAGTGAAAGATTATCGGGGGTAAATAGGAATGTGGGGTTGAAGAAGGTACAAGCAGATCAGCCATGGCGGTGCACGTTCAAGAGGCCAAGTGGCCTTCTCCTGCCCCTAATTCTTATTTTCATACATCGATGTCTGTGTGTGTGCCGCCAGACCCCTATTTTGTTCTCTCGCACTTGGTAATTAATAGGCTGAGGCAAGCAGTTGCAGAATGTAATTTCAGGCTGGCCAGCATGCTGGGAAAGGGGGCTGTAAAGATAGGGTGAGGCAAGGCTTTGGAGGGTTTCAATTTGAGACATTTACAGAAGTTTGGTCAATTCGGAGAAAAGGCTATAGACAGGATTCTTTCACATGCTCAAAGTGCCATTATGAGCTCAATCTGGACTTCCTGTTCCACATTCCACTGATCTTTAACCAAATAACATGGTGTGCTCTTTCCAAACCTCTGGGTTTGATCAGAAAAATATCTCACTCAAATCCAGGCAGGAGCACAAGAATGAAAATGCGATGAGTATGTTTGGCAGAGGGATCCAATTTGAAATAAGAGCTGGGCAATCTTAGCCCAATTTCGAGCCCAGAACAAAGCACTTCCCCATTGGCATGAAGTTGGTCATTTCATATGTGAGATCACAGGAAATGCAAATATGGGAGGTGGAAGAATTGTACCTTGATGGAGTTGAGGAGGTTGATCTTCTGAGAGTGAGGCTCTGATGAATTTCCCTCATTCTGTGTACCAAAGAGGACAATACGGGTGTTCCCCAATCGGAAACCCTTGCTTAAGCGAAGGGTTCATTCCCTGCTGAAGTCCCGGATGGAGACGTTCAAGACTGATGACCCTAACCTATATAAGAAAGGTACGACGTACGTAAAGCCATTAGTGACGCCAAAATACAATACTGGACCAAACCAGAGTCCCAGGCCAACTACACAACCCCACAGCGTCTATGACAGGGCTTACAAGAGATAACGGGCTACAAAGCAAGGCCAGGAGAATCTCTGGTGCTGGAGCACCCCTCCCCGATAAACTGAAAGAGTTCTATGCCCACTTTGAGCAGTCAGTCAATGCATCAGTGCCACCTGCCCCAACAGCCCTGGATACACTCATACCCACTATTATAGCCTTAGAGGTAAGAGCTGCCTTCTTGAAAGTGAACCCGCGGAGAGCGACAGGTCCTGATGAAGTCCCTGGGCAAGCACTCAGAGCCTGCGCAGACTCGCTGGTGAGTGTATTCGCAGACATCTTCAAGACCTCACTTCTCTGCTCCGAGGTTCCTACCTCCTTCAAGAAGACCACCATAGTCAGCACGGTGGTGCAGTCGTTAGCACTGCTGCCTCACGGCGCTGAGGTCCCAGGTTCAATCCCAGCTCTGGGTCACTGTCTGTGTGGAATTTGCACATTCTCCCCGTGTTTGCGTGGATTTCGCCTGCACAACCCAAAAGATGTGCAGGGTAGGTGGATTGGACACGCTAAATTGCCCCTTAATTGGAAAAATTGAATTGGGTACTCTAAATTTATTAAAAAAAGAAGACCACCATAATACCAGAACCATACCGGAACCAAAGAAGGTGGATTGCCTCAACAACTACCAGCCGGTGGCCCTGACATCTGTTATCACAAAATGCTTTGAGCGGCTAGCCATGAGACGGATCAATGCCAGCCTCCCAGATGGTCTCGATCCATTGCAGTTCACCTATCGCCGCAACCGGTCCACAGCAGATGGCATCTTCCTGGTCCTATTGCCTTAAAGTCAAATCTCAAACACCTCGACAACAAGGACACCTATGTAAGACTGCTGTTCATCGACTACAGCTTCGCCTTCAACACCATTATCCCGACAAGACTAATAACCAAACTCTGCAATCTTGGACTTGATCCCTCCCTGCGCACCTGAATCCTTGACTTCCTCACCAACAGACCACAATCTGTCAGGATAGGCCACAGCACCTCATCCACAATAGTCTTCAACACCGGGGCCCCGCAAGGATGTGTGCTCAGTCCTCTACTGTTCTCCCTATATTCACACGACTGTGTGGCAAGATTTAACTCCAATTCTATCGAAAAGTTTGCGGGTGATATGACTGTGGTAGGTTGCATCTCAAACAACGACGAGTCAGACTACAGAAGAGAGATAGATCACGGTAGTATTGTGTACCGAAAACAATCTCTCTCAAAATGTCAGCAAAATCAAGGAATTGATCATCGACTTCAGGAAATGTAGTGCGACACATGCCCCCGTCTACATCAATGGCTCTGAAGTGGAGATGGTCAATAGCTTTAGGTTCCTGGGGGTCACCACCACCAACAGACTGTCCTGGTCCACTCACGTTGATGCAACAGTCAAGAAAGCCCAACAATGACTCTACTTCCAATAGAAGCTAAAAAAAATTGGCATGTCTGCATCGACTTTCACGACATTCTACAGATGTACCATTGAGAGCCTCTCCGCTACATCACAGCTTGGTATGGCAACTGCTCGGCTCAAGATCGCAAGAAACTGCAGAGTGTGGTGAACTCAGCCCAACGCATCACACGAGCTTGCCACCCTCCCATTGATACTGTCTACACCTCCCGCTGCCTCAGGAAGGCAGCCAGCATTGTCAGAGAGCCCCCGCACCCAGGCTTTGCCCTCTTTCAGACCCTTCCATCAGCCAGAAGATACAGAATTCTGAAGACCTGTACATCCAAACTTAGGAACAGCTTCTTCCCCACAGCTACTAGACTCCTCAACGACTCTCCCTCAGACTGATCTGTTCCCTGTGAGACACTATCCATGATACCCAATGCTGCTCTTGCTCTTGTCATATTTGCTTTGTTTGGCCCTTGTTCCGTGCTGTAACCAATAACTTATTTGTCGATGTACTGTGTACTTTTTCGCATTCACTGTAACTATCAACTGTTCTTTTTTGTCTACTGTGTACGTACAGTGTACTTTTCCTTGGCCGCAGAAAAATACTTTTCACTGTACTTCGGTACATGTGACAATAAAAAAACAAATCATTCAATCAATACTCCATGTCAGTCATGCTTGCGCCAAGTTGCCATATTGGAAAAAAAGTAACTCAAGAGTTTAACCCATCAAGAAATGTGCACCCTTTGTTTCTATCACCTAAGGGGGCTACTCCTCAGCTTATGGCTCCAGTTCAGTCCCTCATTCCCAATCCTCAGCCCCCCAGTTGCAGAGGAGAGGCAGGAAAGACAGAAGGACTTCCTCACCAGTCTGACCAAGGTGGCTTTAATAAGGCTCGGGGAGTCCAAAATAAACAAAATTAAACAACATTTATTTTACAACAATTATGCACATGAGTACCGATAGAACATCACTAGATACTCTCTCTTGTCAGTCGGCTGATCTTTTATACAAGTACTGGTAAGCTACCCCGCCCCTAGTGGGGGAGCTCGTACTCAAGGAGCACGGGGAAAAGAATCATCCTCACACCGTATGTCCCGTGCAGGTAATTACAGTGGCTTTTCAGAGGATGAGAACAGGCGCAGCTCAAAGATGGAGATCACTCCAGCTACCTCCCTTTTCTGGTCTTCTCTGGGCCTGGATGGCCCTGGAGAAGGAACAAGGCAATGTTGATTAGTATGCCTGCGGCCTTGACCTGAGAGCACCTCAAGGGCCGGAGAGGATACTGAACATGGGCAGGGAGATTATTATTTCAGCTGTTCAGGGATGCC
The DNA here is from genome assembly GCF_047496885.1 of Scyliorhinus torazame. Lineage (NCBI taxonomy): Eukaryota > Metazoa > Chordata > Chondrichthyes > Carcharhiniformes > Scyliorhinidae > Scyliorhinus > Scyliorhinus torazame. The sequence continues at coordinate 16,675,212 of NC_092726.1, forward strand.
TTTGTCTTTTGTTTTGCTGATTTGAGTTTTAATCGTGATGCTCTGACGAGTGGGAACTTTTATGAGATCCTTTGAGGCAACCTGAAAGTGCACTCTTTAGACGCTGACAGTCCTGCTATGTATTTCCACCATTTCCTGCCTTTATTTCCGTGGACAGAAATGGCTCTGGCATTTTCTCAAACTTAAGAGGATGGGTGAGGCCAACAGCAGGAGAGCCAGACTTATAAACATGCCTTTTTGTTTCCTTATTTTTATAAAAAGTGACTTTATTGTACAACTGCCAATTTAAAAGCACCATGATTTCATCAAAGCTCCTGGCTGGTCTGCCCTCCAATCTATTATATTTAGCTGTGTCTGCGACTGCTGTATTCCGTCATGTCCGTGAATAGGAGCTTCATCAACGTATACTCAGGAAACGCTTGTTTAATCCGACTATCAGAGTTTCACAAAAGATTTCTTTTATTTTACAACAACAACTTGCAGTTCTATCGCACCTTTAAAGAAGTCAAACATCCCAATGGACATCATCAAAGCCTTATTGGACAAAATTTGACATCAGGCCACACGAGGAACTGTTGGGGCAGATGATTGAGAAGTTGGTTAAAATGTTAGGTCATTAAATAGTGTCTCAAAAGAGCAAAGAGAGAGAGGGAGAGATTTTGGGGGAGGAAATTCCAAAGCTGAGGGCCCAGACAGCTGTAAGCACACCTGTACAGGTGCCCAGAATTGGAGGAGGTGCTGAGATTTTGGAGGGTTTTAGGGCTGGAAGAGTTAAGAGATCGGGAGTGATGTAACTATTTAAACATACTTGAACTGTGGGTAAATACGATACTAGCTGTCATAATATACACCAGTATATCATGGTGCAGGCACACACTGATGGACACACAGTGGGACCAATCAACAGACACAACACCGCAGCCAATCACCAGTGAAAGCTCACGTGCTATAAAGACAGCGGACATCAGAGTTCCCGCTCATTCGAGTAGCAGCTAGCTGGGAGCACAGAGCTCACAACCTACAACACAGACATTCACTATGTGCTGAGTGCATCAACTGGTTAGGAAAAGGCAAAGGTCTTTAGTTAAAGCTGGTATCGTATTTACCCACAGTTCAAGTATGTTTAAAGAGTTAACCTTTTAATAAAATAGTGTTGCAGTACTTCAAGTGTTGGTGACCTGTATGTGATCCAGAACACCCAACGCATCGCTAGCTTTAACTAAAGACCTTTCCCTTGTCCTAACCAGTTGATGCACTCAGCACATGGTGAATGTCTGTGTTGCAGGCTGTGAGCTCTGTGCTCCTGGCTAGCTGCTACTCGAATGAGCGGGAACTCTGATGCCCCCTGTCTTTATAGCGCGTGTGCTCTCACTGGTGATTGGCTGCGGTGTTGTGTATGTTGATTGGTCCCACTCTGTGTCCATCAGTGTGTGTCTGCACCATGATATACTGGTGTATACTATGACAGGGAGGGGAGGAATGTGAAACCAAGGAGGATAATTTTAACATTGCGGTGCTGCTTTGTCAGGAGTTTGTGTATACCAGGGACCAGAGGGTTGATTGGTGAACAGGACTGTGTGCGAGCTAAGATACGGGTCGCGGAGTTTTGGATCAGTTTCAGTTTATGTATGCAATCAAAAAGATACTTCTTATGAAAAGAAATAGTAATAATCTTCCCAAATCGGTAAATCCATACTCCAATAATGAAATATCACATAAGTTGCTCCAGAAATAGACAATAATGTACTTGTACTCACATTTGTTGTTACACTGAAAATAATTAACAGCAGTATTGTGCCAAATGAGAAAAACGGAAAGCGAATATCTGAAATTTAAACCGAAAATGTTGGCAATACATGAAAAATTGGTCAGTATTTAGAAAGAGAACAGAAAATACAAGTTTATGTCTCATAAGTAAGTGTTATATGTGGGATTTCTCATATATTTGTAAATTGTATGACATTGCCTCGTCATTTGATGAATATCATTTATTTTTTGAAATATTTTTAATGGGATTTTTAACATTTAGTAACAATGAATATCATGTATGTGCACTCACATGGGCACCAGAAATGACAATGGAACACTCAGCCCTGTCTATCCTGCAAAGTCATTCTTACTAACATCTTGGGGCTTGTGCTACCATTGGGAGAGGTGTCCACAGACTGGCCAAGCAACAGCCTGACATAGTCATACTCATGGAATCATATCGTACAGATAATGGAATCCTTGCAGGCTCCACCATCACCATCTCTGAGCATGTCCTGCCCTCTGGACAGAACAGGCCCACCAGAGGTAGCAGCACAGTGGTGCACAGTCAGGATAGAGTTTCCCTGGAGTTCTCAACGTCGACTCTGGACCCCATGGAGTCTCATGGCAGGAAGTCAAACATGGACAAGGAAACTTCGTTCCCAGCGGTGCCCACATCCTGAGAACGACCAGAAAAGAAATACATATCAAAATAAAGGGGTGACAAAATTGGTGGAGAGATTTCAGAAATTTGCTCCACAGAGCACCTAATATCAAGATTCTGCAACAACAATGAGATGCTTGAAACAGAACGGGCAATGTTTCCATGGCAATTTACAGTGGGGAAAGCTAACATAAAAATCATTCCAACAAAAAGCAACATTTTGTGGACAGGAAGTGCCCATGCTATTTGTGAAAACCTGTCTGCTTACCACTGGCTCGGGACTAATGGCAATCCCACAATCCTTTGGGAGTATGAGCTTCCCCAATGAGGGGGCGGAGAAATCGTTAGCAGATTCCTTGCATAAATAAAGCTGGCCAGTTTGGAACCAGCTAGAGAGGAGTGAGCAGCAAGGGAGTTGCTGCTGCTGCTGCTGTATACATATGTTATTGTAAACAAATGCTATTTCTTTCTATTCTTCAACTTGTGCTGGATTCTTCGTGGCCCTCACAAAACTGGCGACGAGGGTTAAAGTGGATAGATATCTACGCTGCTGAAGCCACCTCCCTGGATTTTTGTTGGATACAGATTGGAAGTTGTTTTTTTTGTTATATCATGCCTCTGTACCGACATTTGGGTGTTTTTGAGGCTGCGCTGGAAAGTTGGAACCAGTACGCACAACGGATGCGTTACTATTTCCGGGCAAACAACATCACCAAAAACGAGCACCAGGTGGCCATTTTGCTCACTGCCTGCAGCCCGCATACGTTTGGGCGATTAGGAGCCTTACGTACCCAGCTGCGCCGGACACCAAGGCGTTTGATGAACTTGTAAACTTAGTGGGGCAACATTTTAACCCAACCCCTTCCATGATAGTCCAGCGTTACCGGTTTAATACCCCTGAGTGGACCACAGGAGAATCCCTCGCAGAGTTTCTATCCAGGCTACGCAGGATTGCGGAGTACTGTGACTATGGTGAGACCTTGTCAGAAATATTACGCAACCGTTTGGTTTGCGGTATTAACAATGCGGCCACCCAGAGAAAGTTGTTAGCTGAGCCAACATTGACTTTTCAACAGGCCATTCAAATAGTATTGTCCCGAGAGAGCGCAGAACGGGGAGTACGGGTGCTACAGGGAATGGAGGTGCACGCCTTGGGGCGCAACCCCTTCCGTCCAAAAACATCTCCCACACCGTTACCTTGCGGTACCTTGGGCGAGGCGATGTCTGGATCGATGCCAGTGGCCGTCGGACGTTCCTCCCCGAAGGGAGCCTTCTCCAGAACCAATGGATGAGGAGCCATGTCCGTGTCGGACTTGTGGGCACCGACTCCGTCGCGGACGCGGTCCTGGGGGCGCGTTCCGACAGAAACTGGGGCCAGCCCAGGGGTCATACCTTCCATTTGGATGAACCTGCGGCAACTACTCCCGAGGACATGGAGACGGAGGACGACTGCCTGCAGCTGCATTTTGTGGCAGCTCCCCGTGTGGCCCCCATTAAGGTGACAATACAGGTCAATGGTCACCCGCTTGCGTGATCACCAAGGCCTTTTTTAAGAGGGTAGGCAGGAGCATTATGGGGTTTGTGTGGGCGAATAAGACCCCGAGGGTAAGGAGAGGGTTTCTGGAGCGCAGTAGGGACCGAGGAGGGCTGGCGCTGCCGAATCTGGGTGGCTACTACTAGGCAGCAAATGTGGCGATGATCCGTGAGTGGGTGATGGAGGGAGGGGGGTGGCATGGAAGAGGTTGGAGATGCCGTCCTGCAAAGGAACGAGCCTGGGGGCGCTGGTGACGTCACCGCTGCCACTCTCGCTGACAAGGTACACCACGAGTCCGGTGGTGGTGGAAACGCTAAAGATTTGGGGCCAGTGGAGACGGCACAGGGGTGCAATGGGAGCCTCGGTGTGGTCCCCGGTCAGGGGTAACCATCGGTTTGTCCCAGGGAGGATGGACGGGGGGTTTCAGAGCTGGCATCGAGCAGGGATTAGAAGAATGGGGGACCTGTTCATTGATGGGACATTTGCGAGCCTAGGGGCACTATAGGAGAAGTTTGGGCTACCCCCGGGAAATGCTTTTAGATACATGCAGGTGAGAGTGTTTGTGAGGCAGCAGGTGAGGGAGTTCCCGTTGCTCCCGGCACAGGAAATTTAAGACAGGGTGATCTCGGGTGCATGGGTCGGGGAGGGCAAGGTGTCGGCGATATACCAGGAGATGAAAGAAGCGTTGGTAGAGGAGCTGAAGGGTAAATGGGAGGAGGAGCTGGGGGAGGAGATTAAGGAGGGGCTATGGGCTGATGCCCTAAGTAGGGTTAATTCCTCTTCTTCGTGTGCCAGGCTTAGCCTGATACAGTTTAAGGTGGTTCATAGAGCGCACATGACGGGGGCAAGGCTGAGTAGGTTCTTTGGGGTGGAGGACAGATGTGGGAGGTGCTCAGGAAGCCCGGCGAACCATGTCCATATGTTTTGGTCATGCCCGGGACTGGAGGGGTTCTGGAGGGGCGTTGCGAGAACAGTATCTAAGGTAGTGAAAGTCCGGGTCAAGCCAAGCTGGGGTCTAGCACTATTTGGAGTAGCGGACGAGCCGGGAGTGCAGGAGGCGAAAGAGGCCGGCATTCTGGCCTTTGCGTCCCTAGTAGTCCGGCGAAGGATCTTGCTAATGTGGAAGGAGGCGAAGCCCCCCAGCGTGGAGGCCTGGATAAATGATATGGCAGGGTTTATCAAGTTAGAGAGGATAAAGTTTGCCTTGAGAGGGTCTGCGCAGGGGTTCTACAGGCGGTGGCAACCGTTCCTAGACTATCTCGCGGAGCGTCAGAGGAAGGTCAGTCAGCAGCAGCAGCAACCCGGGGGGGGGGGGGGGGGGGGGGGTCTGTCTGGGGGGTATTTAAGCAAGAAAATACATGAAGGATCTGGAAAACTGACATGTACGGGAGGAATTCAATGTACAAAGTTCCGTAACATATCGTTTTACCATGTTTATGTCTTGCTATGTGCGTTTTCTTTCAATTTGTTACGAGGGGGGGGGGGTTTGTTTGTGAGGGTAAAGAATTGTGTTAAAAATCTTAATAAATATATATATATTTTTAAAATGGTCACCCACTTGAGATGGAGTTGGACACTGGTGCAGCGGTCTCCGTGATCGCCCAGAGGACATTCGACCGCATCAAGCAGGGTATACAGAACCTTACATTAACTGACACACAGGCCAGGTTGGCAACCTACACGGGAGAACCATTGGACATTGCAGGAACTACGATGACCCATGGTGTTTATGGATGCCAGGAGGGGCGTTTCCCACTTATCGTGGTGCGCGGCCACGGGCCCAGCCTCTTGGGTCGGGACTGGTTACGCCATTTGCGGCTGCAGTGGCAGCACATCCTCCAACCTGGTGCTGGAGGGTTGACTGAGGTTCTAGGACAGTACCCAGATGTATTCCAGCCCGGTTTGGGGAAAATAAAAGGGGCCGTAGCCCGTATCCAAGTCAAACCAGGAGCCACGCCGCGCTATTTCCGGGCACGCCTGGTGCCTTACGCCTTGCTCGAGCGGGTAGAAGTGGAGCTCACTCGTTTGGAGACCTGGGTATTATCAGGCACGTTCATTTCGCTGACTGGGCAGCACCAATTGTACCTGTAATGAACTCAGATGCCACAGTTAGCTTGTACGGTGACTATAAACGTACAGTGAATATGGCTTCCCGACTCGACCGATATCCAACGCCTCGTATCGAGGATCTCTACGTGAAGCTTGCAGGCGGACTCTCGTTCACAAAATTAGATATGAGTCACGCCTACCTAGAGTTGGAGTTGGAGCTGGACCCTGCCTCCCGACCAGAGGTAACTATTAATACACACCGGGGCCTGTATGAATATACACAGTTGCCCTTTGGGGTATCCTCTGCCTGCGCTATCTTTCAACGCATCATGGAGAGCATCTTGAGAGGTTTACCGCGTGTCGCTGTCTACTTAGACAACATTTTAATTACAGGGACGTCGGAGCAGGAACATTTGGAAAATTTGCAGGCTGTCCTTAGATGCTTTTCAGAGGCTGGAGTCCGTTTACGTCGCTTAAAAGGCATCTTTCAGGCGAAGGAAGTAGACTACCTGGGTTATTGGGTGGACTGAGAAGGTTTGCACCCCGTCGCAGAGAAGGTGCGCGCAATTCAACAGGCCCCCACCCCGACTGACGCTTCGCATCTTCGTTCTTTTCTCGGCCTCGTAAACTATTACTGGAAGTTCCTCACACTCTGGCAACTATGCGGGCCCCGTTGCACCTTCTGCTAAAGGAGAATCACACCTGGGTTTGGGGTCAGCCGCAAGAAACCACTTTCCGGCAATAATTGCCGTTGTCTGGGCTCCTAACCCACTATGATCCTGGAAAGCCTTTGCTCATCACGTGTGATGCATCCCCATATGGTATTGGGGCCGTCCTGTCCCACAAGATGGAGAACGGGGCCGAGCGGCCGATAGCTTTCGCCTTCTGCACATTGACTGCAGTGGAAAAGAAGTACGCGCAGATCGAGAAGGAGGGCCTGGCAGTGTTCTTTGCAGTGAAACGCTTTCACCAGTACGTGTATGGCCGCCACTTCGCTATCGTGACTGATCATAAGCCTCTGCTGGGACTTTTCCGAGAGGATAGGCCAATACCGCCCATTGCTTCCGCACGGATCCAGCGCTGGGCTTTGTTGCTTGCTGCCTACGAGTCTTCTCTGGAGCACAAACCAGGAATCCAGATAGCGAATGCTGACACACTGAGTTGATTGCCTTTATCGACTGGCCTCATGTCGACCCTCACGACCGGTGAGGTGATTGCAACCCTAAATTTTATGGACTCCTTGCCGGTCACGGCATCACAGATCCGTGAGTGGACAAAGACGGAGCCAGTCCTGTCAAAGGTTCGGCACATAGTCCTGTATGGTGGGCAGCAGAGACAGCTTCCAGGTGAGTTGCGGGCATTTTCCTCCAAGCTGTCAAAATTTAGTGTGGAAGACGGTATCCTCTTGTGGGGGATGCGTGTGATTGTCCCGGAAAAGGACAGGAGCTGATACTAAGGGACTTGCACAATGGGCTTCCAGGTGTGACCAAAATGAAAATGTCAGCCCGGAGTTATGAGTGGTGGCCAGGCCTCGACACCGACATTGAGAAGGTGGCCCAAAACTGCTCCATTTGCCAGGAGCATCAGAAGCTTCCGCCGGCCACGCCCCTACATCACTGGGAATGGCCAGGGCGGCCTTGGGCGCACTTGCATGCGGATTTAGCCGGCCCTTTTCAAGGATCCATGTTCCTTCTATTAATCGATGCCCAGTCTAAATGGTTAGAGGTGTGTAAGATGGCAGGCACAACGTCCTGCGCAACAATCGAGAAGATGCGTTTGTCTTTCAGTTCGCATGGCCTCCCCGAGAAGCTGGTCACAGACAACAGCACTCTGTTCACAAGTGAGGAGTTTGCGAGGTTCATGAAGATGAACGGCATACGCCATATCCGCACCGCTCTATAACACCCGGCTTCCAATGGGATGGCGGAGCGCGCAGTGCAGACATTCAAACGAGGCCTAAAGAAGCAGTCTTCCGTGTCAATGGACACGAGACTGGCTCGTTTTTTGTTTTCATACAGGACCAACCCCCATGCAGTGACTGGGGTAGCTCCCGCAGAACTCCTAATGGGCCGGTGACTTCACACAACACGCCTTAGCATGGTTTTCCCGGACATTGGAGCAAAAGTACGCCACACTCAAGAACGGCAGGGATATGGTTTTTCTCGGCATCGGCTGATTCGACAGTTTGCGCCCGGTGACCCAGTGTTCATTCGAAATTTTGCTGGTGGTGTCCAGTGGGTCCCTGGCGTTATCTTTCGCCGAACGGGCCCTATCTCTTACCAGGTGCTAGCCCAGGGTCATCTCCAGCGCAAGCATGTAGACCACGTTCGGCTCAGAAGACCATCTCTTCCAGAGATTCCCCGCCCCGGAGCTCATTTCTACAGCCTGTGGTGCCGCACTCAAAGCCTACGCAGGTCGTTGCAGAACCGCATGGAGATAGAGATGACAGAGGCAGCGGAGTTCAACTCCGAGATGGAGACACAGGACGCCTCAGAGGGGGAGTCGTCAGGCCCACGGGCCATGGATGTACAACCGTTAAGCCGTTCATCACAGAAGTGCCGTTCTCCATCTCGTTACATGCCACCCGATCCAGTGCCTTGTGCAAAGGGTGTCCGGCCTGCGGCAAAAGGAGTCTAACGCCCTCCTTTGCCAGGGTCTTCGGTCGATTCCTTGGGCTTTGGGGGGGGAGGGATGTTATAACCTGCCTGCTTACCACTCGCTGGGGACTGTAGCACGATCAATCACTCACAAGACGAGAAGAGATGGAGTCAATCAATGGCTTTATTACGCAGACTTGTTCCCCAGCTGCACAGTTACAGAATGCAGCTGCTGGGAGATCCCGGGCTCTTATACTCCGCCTTACTGGGTGGAACCAGTAAGCGACTGATCCAATTGGGACCCAGCGTCTATCCACCAATAGCCTCTTGGCATTAGAGGGTATTGTAATACCCCTAATACATACCACCACATTCACCCCTTGTTAAAAAAGAACCCGGCGGGGGTAGTGGGCCGTATGGTGGTAGGGGTTTGCAGAGTTGGTACCTAGGATGCCGCTAACATGGCGGCTATGCTCCGATATCAAACTACCAGTACTATTTACAATGCCACTTTTACTGGGCAACTGAATTATTTACAGAGGCATTTCTTGCTTTGTTATACGGATTCGATGAGTCGAATGGGTGCCCTGGTCGTCCTTGCCGATCGTCTCAGCGGCGGTGGTGATGCAGGCGCTGGCTCGGGCACCGGCGTCTCTGGGAGCATAGCGACGCCTCTTCCTGCCCCACTACCCCTAGTCACGACTGGGGGAAGGACCGATCCACCCGGGAAGGGGGCGGCTGTGGGGCGCGCCGGTGGGAGGGAGGGGGTGATTGGTGTTGGGGGTGTGTGTGGAGCTCCGGAGGGGGCGGCTGTGCGGTGCGCCGGTGGGAGGGAGGGGGGGTGTGGAGCTCCGGCGGGCGCCAGGTCCCGCAGGGAGACTGTGTCCTGTCGGCCGTCGGGGTATGCCACATAGGCGTCTTGAGGGTTCGCGTGGAGATGAACCCTCGCGACCAACGGGTCCGATTTGTGCGTCCGCACATGTTTTCGGAGCAGGATGGGTCCCAGGGCTGCCAGCCAGGTCGGAAGTGATGTTCCGGAGGAGGACTTCCTAGGGAAGGCCAGGAGGCGTTCATGAGGTGTTTGATTCATTGTTGTACAAAGCAGCGACCGGATGGAGTGGAGGGTGACCGGGAGGACTTCCTGCCAGTGGGAAACTGGGAGACTTCTGGACCGTAGGGCCAGCAGGACGGTCTTCCAGACCGTTCCGTTCGCCCTCTCTACCTGACCGTTCCCCCGGGGGTTGTAACTGGTCGTCCTGCTCGAGGCAATGCCTTTGCTGAGCAGGAATTGACGCAGTTCGTCGCTCATGAAGGAGGACCCCCTATCGCTATGTATGTAGGCGGGGCAACCGAACAGTGCAAAGATGGTGCAGAGAGCTTTAATGACCGTGGCCGCGGTCATGTCGGGGCAGGGGATGGCGAAAGGGAACCGGGAGTGCTTGTCAATCACGTTCAGGAAGTACGTGTTGCGGTCGGTGGAGGGGAGGGGGCCTTTGAAGTCCAGACTGAGGTGCTCAAAGGGACGGGAAGCCTTTATCGGGTGCGCTTTATCTGGCCTGTAGAAGTGTGGCTTGCACTCTACGCAGATTTGGCAGTTCCTGGTGGCTGTCCTGACCTCCTCGATGGAATAGGGCAGGTTGCGGGTCTTTACGAAGTGATAGAACCAAGTGACCCCCGGGTGGCAGAGGTCCTCGTGGAGGGTTCGGAGACGGTCCACTTGTGCGTTGGCACATGTGCCGCGGGATCGGGCATTGGAAGGCTCGTTCAGCTTTCCGGGACGATACAAGATCTCATCGTTATAGGTGGAGAGTTCGATCCTCCACCGCTAGATCTTGTTGTTCTTGATCTTGCCCCGCTGTGCATTATCAAACATGAAAGCAACCGACCGTTTGTCAGTGAGGAGAGTGAATCTCCTACCGGCTAGGTAATGCTTCCAATGTCGCACAGCTTCCACTATGGCCTGGGCCTCCTTTTCCACTGAGGAGTGGCGGATTTCTGAAGCATGGAGGGTGCGTGAAAAAAAGGCCACAGGTCTGCCCGCTTGGTTGAGGGTGGCCGCCAGAGCTACGTCAGACGCGTCGCTCTCGACTTGGAAGGGGAGGGATTCGTCGCTCATGTGCATCATGGCCTTTGCGATATCCGCGGCTGAAGTCCTGGCGGACCTCTGTCGACAGGGGAAAGACCGTGGACTGGATTAGCAGACGGGCCTTGTCCGCGTAGTGGGGGACCCACTGGGCGTAATAAGAGAAAAAGTCCAGACAGTGTTTCAGGGCCTTGGAACAGTGAGGGAGGGGGAACTCCATAAGGGGGCTCATGCGTTCCGGGTCGGGGCCTATAACTCCATTTTGAACTACGTAACCAAGGATGGCTAGACGGTTGGTGCTAAACACGCATTTTTCCCTCTTGTACATGAGATTCAGGGCGTTTGCGGTCTGGAGGAATTTTCGGAGGTTGGCGTCGTGGTCCTGCTGATCGTGGCCGCAGATGGTGACGTTATTGAGGTACGGAACGTAGCCCGCAAACCGTACCGGTCAACCATTCGGTCCATCTCCTGTTGGAAGACCGAGACTCCGTTAGTGACGCCAAATGGAACCCTTAAGAAATGATAGAGCCGCCCATCTGCTTCAAAGGCAGTGTATTTGCGGTCGCTTGGGCGGATGGGGAGCTGGTGATATGCGGACTTAAGGTCCACCGTGGAAAAGACCTTGTACTGTGCAACCGATTGACCATGTCGGATATGCGGGGGAGAGGGTACGCATCCAGCTGTGTGTACCTATTGATGGTTTGACCATAGTCTATGACCATCCTCTGCTTCTCCCTGGTCTTTACAACTACCACCTGAGCTCTCCAGGGACTATAGCTGGCCTGGATTCTGCCTTCTCGCAGCAGCCGCTGGGCTTCTGACCGGATAAGTTCGGTCCTGGGCGCTGTACCGTCTGCTCCTAGTGGCGACGGGTTTGCAATCCGGGGTGAGGTTCGCAAACAGGGAAGGCGGGTTGACCTTGAGGGTCGCGAGGCCGCAGATAGTGAGTGGGGGTATAGGGCCGCCGAATTGGAACATTAAACTCTGGATGTTGCACTAAACTCCAACCCCAGGAGTGTGGCAGCGCAGAGGTGGGGGAGTACGTAAAGCCGGTAGTTCTTGATCCTGCTGCCAGGAAAATGTTTTGATTACTCAGGTGGTTCGGAAGAGAACAGCGTCTTACCGTATCGGGGTGTATAAAACTCTCCGTGCTCCCAGAGTCGATCAGGCAGGGCGTCACGTACCCGTTGACGAGTACCGTTGTTGTTGCTGTTTGGAGCGTTCGGGGCCGCGACTGGTCCATGGTCACCGAAGCCAGTTCCTGTTGCTGCATCGGTGCGTTTTCTTCAGGCCCCGTGAAGTCGGCCATTCCGGGGTCCTTGGCCGTCAGCCAAGATGGCGGCGTCCACGGGTCGCACACGGTCGGGGGTGGACAAGATGGCGGTGCCCCTCCCTCCCGCATGGAGTCTGGGACCCAAGATGGCGTCACCCCTCCCTCCCGCATGGAGTCCGGGACCCAAAATGGCGGTGCCCGTTGGCCGCACATGGCTCTGGCAGCACAGGCCTGCGGGGGGGTGTGGGGTGTCGGGGGGTCGGTCGTGGCAGGGGTCCACGGTGCCCAAGGGGCAGCCGCGTGGTCGTGGGCGTAGGCACGGGTTTCCTGTGACGCCACATCGAGCGAGACAGCGAGGGCCCGTGCCTCCTTGAGGCCTAGTGTGTCTCTCTCCAGCAATCGCTGGCGAATTTGGGACGGGAGCATACCTGCTACGAACGCATCCCAAACTGGTAGTTCCATATGTTCATTAGCCGAAACCGATGGGCAGTTGCAGTTTCTCCCCAGTATCAACAACGCACTGTAGAATTCGTCCAGCAATTCCCCGGGGACCTGCCGTCTCGTCGCGAGCTGGTGGCGTGCGTAGACCTGGTTGACGGATCGAACATAGATTCCCATCAGCATGGCGAGCGCCGACTGGAAATCCTCCGTCTCCTCTATGAGAGTGCAGATTTCCGGGCTCACTCTGGAATGCAGGACTTGCATTTTCTGGTCTTCTGTAGTCACGCAGGTGGCCGTTCGGAGGTATCCTTCGAAACACGCTTGCCAGTGTTTAAAAGTGGCCGCTGAGTTTGCCGCGTGGGGGCTGATTCGCAGACACTCTGGAGTGATTCGGAGCTCCACGTCCTTTAAGTCTGTGTTATAAATTGTTGCACGATCTATCACTCACGAGACCGAAGAGATGGAGTCAATCGATGGCTTTATTACGCAGACTTGTTCCCCAGCAGCACAGTTACAGAATGCGGCTGCTGGGAGAACCCGGGCTCTTATTCGCCGCCTTACTGGGTGGAGCCAGTAGGCGGCTGATCCAATCGGGACCCAGCGTCTATCCACCAATAGCCTCTTGGCATCACAGCGTACCTTAATACCCCTAATACAGACCACCACAGGGACTAATGGCAATCCCACAATCCTTTGGGAGTATGAGCGTCCCCAATTGCGGGGGGGGCGGAGAAATCATGAGCAGATTCCCTGCATAAATAAAGCTGGCCAGTTTTGAACCAGCTAGAGCGGAGTGAGCAGCAAGGGAGTTACTGCTGCTGCATGTTATTGTAAATAAATGTTATTTCTTTCTATCCTTCAACTCGTGCTGGATTCTTTGTGGCCTTCACAAAACTATTAAACTAAAGAAGGAAACAAAATCAACTAAAGGTGAGGAAGGAGGGAGTGTTCAAGCTTAGTCTGTTATTGATGCTATCCATTGTTTTCAGAAGTTTAAAGTCATTGTACCTATGTAGACCGACTGGGTTGTGAAAGTGAGCCTTTACTGTTTGGTAATGATGAATGAATGATGGCCATTTGTGGAATGAGGCTGGGTCAAATTTCCCTTCCATTGTAGCATGACTTGAGATCTGAAGGGCTGATGAAACATTGTCAGCTCTACTTCAACATCATGTACTTAATATTGTTGCCTGACTAGAATTCCACTTGACACTAGATAGGTGCACAAATTGAGATCAGACAAGATGCCAGAGAAGAGAAAGCAATTCAGTGGAGAGGGACGTGAGTTAGATTGCATTTACAATTTCCCCACAGGGTTAGCTTTCTCATCTCAAATGTGCATTTGTGGGAGTGTCAACAATGAATTGAGATCATTAAGTGTAAAAGGACTTGCATTTATCCAACATCTTTCACCACCTCAGCACATTGCAGACAAAGTAGTGTTTTCAAAGTGTAATGCAGAAATTATGGCAGCCAGTTTACACACTGAAAGCTCTCACAAACAGCAGTGAGGTAACAACTAGATAATCTATTTTTAATCTTGTTGACTGAGAGATAAATATTGACCAGGGGAGAACACCTCTTGCATCAAAAGGTGTTCATCAAATTCCTGCCAGGGGATCTTTTCCATCCAAGCTGACTTTGCCTCAGCTTAACATCTTATCCAAAAGATGGCACCTCAGTCAGTGCAGGATTCCCTCAGTACTGTACTGGGGTCACAGAGTTTTACAACACAGCAAGAGGCCCTTTGGCCCACTGTGTGTGTGCCGGCCATCAAGCACCTATCTCTTCTAATCCCATTTTCCAGCACTGGGACTGTCGCTTTGTATCGGCCTAGACTTCAGCGCTCACCGCCTGGATTGGGACTTGAACCCATGCAGAAGACAAGAATATTGCACTGAGTCAAGACTGGTGCAACTCTGACATATAAAGATGGTCATGAGCAGTCGGAGCAGCAGTAGGCCAATCAACATGTCAACACCTTTGTGTGGAATTCCTCTTGTCTGCTACTTAATGACGGTACTAATGGGTTAAGGAGTGTCCAGGCTTTATATCTTCCTAAATCATAGAACCGCAGGGCGCTAGATAAGAGTGTAAATTCCATTCATTTCTCAGGAGTTCAGGTTGTTGATGCTGACAGATCTCGGTGTTCTGACCTGGGTTTTATGTATCACTGTGGCCAACTGAGCTTAAAACAGCCTACTTCAAGCCCCCGGACATGTATCATTCAAACAGGACAATTAATTTGGTGAGAAATATGTGACCAAATAGAATTTAAATGTCGGAGTATCTTGGCACAGGTTGGCAGCTTTCAAAAGCTACATTGGTCCTCCAGTTATTGTTAGTTCCATTCTGGGTGCGATAGCAAATAATGTTGCAATGCGCTTCCTCATAACTATGCACAGGACGTTTTCAGCCAACAGGTATATAGGAACAATTTAAGAGGTGATGCCCTCCCTCTTGAGCACCTGATTCCTCTTGTCTCTTCAAGGTGCAATCACACTGGCCATGGGAACAAATCTCCAATGAATGTAGAACAGAGTGGGGGCAAAGGGAGTTGGGTGGGTGACAGGAGTTGGAGTTGGGAGGCAGTGGATAGTTCGAGAAAGGAGAAAAATAAAATTTAAAAATAAAACATTGACAGTAAAACCACAACAGTAGGTGCAATGAATTAAGTAGCTGCTCTTGTGTTTAACCAAATCTGATTTTAGAGAAGAAAGATTTTGCTTCTCCAATTCTGGCCTTCCCCTATTTGGTGACCCTGCCTTCAGTTGCTTGGGGCCCTGGAATTCCCTCCCTAAAACTCTTCCTCTCGCCACCTTGCTTTCCTCTTGAAAGACATTCCTATAAACCTACCTCTTTGACCGGGTTGTTGGTCACTTGTCGTCATACCTCCTTGTGTGACTCAGTGTCAAACTTGGTTTGATGGTGATCCTGTGACGTGTCCAAACGGGAACCAGGGGTGGTCTCGCAACACCAAAGGCTGGAATTTTCGAGTCCCACCAAGCCCAATGGGCTTTTGGCTGGCTCATCGCATCCGTCACTGCCTGTGAAGCCACAGTGCCAGGGACGGAGAAACCTGCCTCAGAAGTCAGAGTCCTGAGTTGTATTGCCCATTGCTCTTCAGACTGCATTTCAAAACCGTCGCTGATGGCAATATACTTTGGAATCTACAATCTACCATTTAATTTCATTTGCAAGAATACCACTTGGCTCTCATCCTAAACTGTACAGATGGCAATACAGTTCAGAGGATAATTAGCAGCTAACTATATAGGGCCTCATGTAACTTGTGGTTTTTATTGAGGATCTCTCTGGCTAAAAAAATACACTGAGGTGTTAAAAATGATGAGGACGCTGCACAGAGTAGGGGCTGGATTCTCTCCCCTAGCCGCGTGTTTCTCAGTGGCGCGCCATTCACTGGCGGCGGGATTCTTTACTCATAGAAACATAGAATTGCTACAGTACAAGGAGGCCATTCGGCACGTCAAGTCTGCACCGACTACTCCCCTGTCCCCGTAACCCCATCTAACCTTGTCACAAAAGGGCAATTTAGCATGGCCAATCCACCTAACCTGCACATCTTTGGACTGTGGGATGAAACCGGAGCTGCCGGAAACCCGCGCAGACACGGGGAGAAAGTGCAAACTCAGTGGTTAGCACTGTTGCCTCATAGCTCCAGGGTCCCAGGTTCAATTCCGGTTTCGGGTGACTGTGCGGAGTCTGCACTTCGTCCCCGTGTTTGTGTGGGCTTTCTCCGGGTGCTCCGGCTTCCTCCCACAGTCCAAAGATGTGCAGGCTAGGTGGATTGGCCATGCTAAATTGCCCCTTCGTGTCCAAAAGGTAAGATTGGGTTACAGGGAGAGGGTGGAAGCCTGGGTTTAAGTAGGGTGCTCTTTCCAAGGGCCGGTAGAGACTCAATGAGCTGAATGGCCTCCTTCTGTACTGTAAATTCTATGATTCTATGGTTCCACGCAGACAGTCGCCCAAAGCCAGAATAGAACCCAGTCCCTAGATGAGGCAGCAGTGCTAACTGTTGTGCCACCGTGCCCCGCCGCTAGTCAATCGAGCTTCCCATTGAAGCCATCCTGCACCGCGGGTAAACCGTGGCAGAAACAGAGAATCCCAACGGCTGGAGAATTGGGGCCAAGTCAGAGAGAAATGGAAGGATTCAGAACCAGAGGGCATTGATTAAAGGTAATAGGCAGAAGAAGCAATGGCAAGGCAACATGAGGAGAAACCTCTTTGCGTAGAGAGTGGTTGGGATCTGCAATGCACTCTCTGAAAGTGTGGTTGAGGCAGATTCAATCGACACATTCAAAGGGAATTAGGTTATTATCGGAAATGGAAAAATGCTACGGTGGAGCGCTAAATTGTTCCTTCAGAGGGCCAGTACAGATACGATGGGCTGAATGGCTCCTGTGTTCGAAACACAAGAATTAGGAGCAGAAGTGGGCAATTCAGCCCTACGAGCCTGCTCCGCTATTCAATCAGATCATGGCTGATCTCAAATCCACCTCTCCATCTGTTCCCCATATCCATTTAACCTGGTTTTTTTTAAACAAATCAGAAATATATCTGTGGGAACATAGGAATTAGGAGCAGAAGTGTTGGAACCATTCTATCATTCACTGGATAATTTAGACAGAATAGTCAAGTTTAGGAGTGGTAAATGCAGTATCATATCCTTGGTTTGGGTTTTCACAGGACCAGCCATCTTTGAATCTGTTTGAATGCTGCTGTGGGTGTGAAGTTATTATTTGTTTAATTGTTTGCACTCAGAGCTGCTGTTGGGCTGCGATGAACTTGCTTTGCAGCAAGTGTCAGCAGCAGTTGAGTTCTGCAGGTTGGATTTAACCATCGCCCTGACAAGGAAAGCAGGGGGGAACTGGCTCACAGGATAATAAACAGGCTGACAGATCTCTCTCTCGCTCTCCCTCCCAATCCTCAACTCGGGTTAGTACAATCTGAGGGGCGGATCTTGAGAGAATGCTTCTATCTGCCACCCAGCTGATTCTTGTTTGGTATTCAGAGGGCTGGGCGGGAGCAGATTTGTCCGCTATTCGCACCACTCCCCCCCCCTCCTTTTTTCTGGCAGAATGGAACGAGAATAGCTCCAGCATAGCCTGTCTGAAAGTTGCTGGAACCCACTTAAAGCCAGGGCGAGAAGGAACTGCAGGCTGGCTGTCTGTCATGCAATTGCAAGAGGACTTGGCAGAGGAGGGAACTGACTTGATGTTTCACATGTAACCACATCCGCGATTTCAGCAGAAGCCCCACATTCAGTAATTCACTGACTCACACACAAGTAATATTGTTTTTCGACTTTCCCTCCATTTTGTGAGAAACAGCAGCCCCAGCTCAGCGGAGGCATTTATCTATTTTTCCATGGCTTTCAGTCCGTGGCAGATCTTATCCCCCATTCAGTGGGCGAAGTGGACCTGGTCTGTGGTTCGACCAGGGGCAGGAGCTGGAGACAGTCAAGATGAGGATTCAAAACCTGAACAGAAGAGGCTGAGTTTCAGGCAAGTTGCTGTTTTTGAAGGAATTGAAAAGGCTGCTGTGTGTGAGAGAGAGGAGGCAGGCTTTTTTTTTTTCAAACGAGGAAGGCTTCACTGCAATAAGAGATAATCAATGAAAGTCTATTTCCGAAGGGGGGTGAGACATGATTCATTTTCTCCCATCTTCTCTTCCTCTTGCAGCTCTGACTCCGAAGCGAATTTCGACACGCCTGAGGCGGATACACCTGTCCAGGGGCCAGCAGAGATTGTTGCAGGTGAGCTGCCTGGGAGACACCGAGAAAAACTAGGGAGCGAGAAAGCAGGTAAGGCAAGTAACCATAGTCGTCCCATGTCCTATATACGGGGCTGAGGCAAGTGGCGAAACTGGGGGGGGGGAAGAGAGAGAGAGAGAAATTGATGTTATTGTGATATAATTTGACAGAATGCCAGCTACTATTGGCTGCGGTGTGCTTGTGGTTTAACTGTTTGAGACCAGTGCCCAGTCAGACGCCGAACCCAACCTGGATGCTTGAATAATGGACTCTCTGCTGCCCTTCACTCCCATGGAGACGCCAGAAATGATCAGACCCCTTCATCATTTCCAACTGGGCATTCATGGCAGAGGCTGCACAGCTGCAGAAGCAGTTACTTGTCAAGTGAGGGGCAAAATCCTTTTTTTTTGATCATTCTATTTTGTCACCCATGTACCAGCCTGGTTTATCTGGGCATCATTGCTGTTTGGATCATCGGGAGGGCTGAGCCGAGACATTCACATGAATGTTAAGGATAATACTGCATACGTTCTGGGGAAAAGTCCAGGTTTTTTTTTTCTTCCAGATTGTGTCACAATCCCCCCCCCCCCCCCCCCCAAATATGAGGGGCTTTTCACATGGTGGATAGCGTATTGGATTGTGATGGTTGAAACACACAAATGAACATGGTATACCTCTTTCCTTATCACTGTTGTATTAATTCATTTGATTGCTGAACAGTATGCTTTCAGTAATGGCAACTTGTTTCAAATATTCAGATCAGGTTTAAATATTTGTATGCTACATCCTATGGTTGGATATATTTACATTTCCACAAAGCATTTAGTAAACTGTCAGCTGAGAGGCGATCGCACAATGTTGGAGCTGAGAGTGGGGCCATGTACTGGCTTGTATTGAGGTTCGGTTAATGGACCGAAAACCGAGCAGAGGTTGTTTTCAGGATAGTAGGGTGTAACTGGAGGGGTACAAGGATCAGGTCTTGGGCCTCAGCTACCTGCCATCTCTGTCGATGACTTGGATGAGGGGACTGAGTGAAAAATGTTCAAGTTCGCTGGCTCAGGAGGTTAACTCCCAGCTACAGCAAGCAGTTAGGAAGGCAATGAACCCAGTGTTGGCCTTTAGTACAAAGGAATTGGGAAAATACTGCAATTTGTACTTTGACGAGATTACATCTCGAATACTGTCTACAGACTTGGTCTTGCCTAAGGAAGGACATAACTTGAAATTGAGCGGGTGCAACAAAGGTTAACCAGACTGATTCCTCAGATGAGGGAATTGCATTGTGAGGACTTATTGTGATGGATGTAAGAATTTGGGATATATGTTGTATTTTATATCTGTTGCAGTAAGGTTCTTAATCCAGACTGTCTACTAAAGCTGTAATTAAGAAGTCCTAAAAGGTCTGGATGACATGTGGTACAGCGGTTAGCACTGCACCTATGGCACTGAGGATCCGGGTTCGAATCCCAGCCCTGGATCACTGTCCATGTGGAGTTTGTACATCCTCAATGTGTCTGCATGGGTTTCACCCCCACAACCCAAAGATGTGCAAGTTAGGTAGATTGGACACGCTAAATTGCCCCTTAATTGGAAAAAAATAATAATTGGGTACTCTAAATTTATATTTTAAAAAAAAAGAAGTCCTAAAAGGTGAGGTCATGATTGATTCTAACCATTGACTTGTTTACATATAGAGGGATAATGGAACATTGTTGTGATTGCTGGAGATTCCCTGCAGAGTAGATAATTTAATGAGGGGTTGTACTTAGTCCTAGCTAAGCAGTTCATGGTACTTGGTGAGATACAGATGGTGTCATTAATGAGAGGAGCCAGGCCCATCTGTAGTTTTGCAGTCTGTTATAGGATTTTAAGTTGAACAGTTTTTCCAAATGCTGCTAGGTTGAGCAGAATTGTATTGGTTTTGCTTTTGAAAGGGTCTTTAGTTCCAAATGTTAGTCGCAGGTGCAGATAGTAATTTCCTTTTTTTTCCTTTTTAAGAACTGTATAATATTTGTAAGGTTGTTTCCTTGCTGTGGCTAGTTCTATGTGTAAATTGAAGTTTGTTTTTAACAGAAAAGATACCTACTGGTCAGAATCATCACGCCTGGTGTGAAGTATTATTTCCTCACCGTTTACGAATTGAAACAAAATGCTTGGGTTTCTTGTCAGTATCATAACAAGATGAGCATATTCCCTCCAATTTAGAAGAATGAGAGTTGATTTCATTTAAATATTGAATTTCTTAAAGGGCTAAATTGACAGGGAAAATGCTGGAAGTATGTTCCGCCTGATTCAGAAGTCTAGAATGTGGGATGTAGTTTTAGACACTGTTCAGGACTGACATGAGGAGAAATGTCTTCACTCAAAGGGTTGTGAATCTTTGGAATTCATTACCTCCAGAGGGCTGTGAATATTCAGTCGCTGGGCATATACAAGACCTAGATAAATAGATATTGCTAAGGTAGGGTATTGGGGACATGGGGATTGTGCAACAATGTGGAGTTGAGTGTTACTATATGGAAAAGCAGGCTTGAAGGGATGAATGGCCTACTGGTATTGTTATTTTGAAATGAATTTCTTTGAGCTAATGCCAGGAGTTTAGGGGGGGAATATTGGCCAGTATGGCCTGCTTGCCTTCATTGGCCAGGGCATTGAGTATAAAAATTGGCAAGTCATGTTGTAGCTGTAAAGAACCTTAGTTAGGCCACACTTGGAGTATAGTGTTCAATTCTGGTCGCCACACTACCAGAAGGATGTGGAGGCTTTGGAGAAGGTGCGGAAGAGATTTACCAGAATGTTGCCTGGTATGGAGGGCGTTAGCTATGAGGAGTGGTTGAATAAACTCGGTTTGTTCTCACTGGAACGACTGAGGTTGAGGGGAGACCTGATAGAGGTCCAAAATTATGAGGGGCATAGACAGAGTGGATAGTCAGAGGCTTCTCTCCAGGGTCAAGGGGTCAACCTAGACATAGGTTTAAGGGGCAAGGTTTAGAGGAGATGTACGAGGCAAGTGTATTACACAGGGTAATGGGTGCCTGGAAACACGCTGTCGGAGGAGGTGGTGGAAGCAGGGACGATGGTGATGTTTAAGGGGCATCTTGACAAATCTATTTATGTTGTTATTTTGAAATTAAGAATTTCCTTGAGCGAATCCCAGGAGTTTGGGGGAGAATATCAGCCAATGATTTCTATGTTTTGGATGGGTCAAAGCCTTTGTGTTTGATGTTACAATTTGAGAGCTGTTATCTCAAGGATGGCCTTATGGATGAGGTCTTGACATATCCATTCACGTTAAAATGCTCAAATCTTTCCTGCTGTTGCTGCACTAAATCAAAAGCCTAACTTCAGCTCTATCACATCCCAAGGATCCTCTAGGCACAGTCCCCAGTCTGGCCACAACAGCCTTTGTCTAAGATTGAGTTATACTTGAGAATAAGAAAACCCTGAATTTTGAATAAGTGCAATAGTGGAGAGGTTAGCTGCAGATGCGTGTTCATGCTCCGAGATGCAAAAGATCCCAAACCCCTTTCCCAACACCAACACAAAGCGCTGAACACACTTCGCCCCTTTTCCCATTTTATGATTTGATGGGATGACAGTCATTTCAGGTGCACCTGTCATTAATTATGGACTTTCTCAGTATGACACAATGCTCCACCTCCACACGGTGCCTAACTAGCACAGGCACAATGGGTTAATTGATCTTTTGCATGATTTTAACTGGCTCTTTGGTACAACTCCACAGGAACCGGGAGTCTGTCTGGAACTTGCCAAAGTGGCAATTATCTGATTGAGGAATAATTATTGACCATGGCACTAGGGAGAAGTCCCCTGTCATTCGAATCCTGGCAGGGGATCCTTTGCAGATCTCTAAGTGCAGAAGAGACCTAGTTTATTATCTTGATCAACCACTCAGCTGTGCAGCCGTTCTGTGCCGCACAGAAATGCCAGCTTAATCATGTGCTCAGGTCTCTGGGGTGGAGCTTGAGCCCAGATCGTTCTCGGTCAGCCACCCACATGACCAGTATAGGTACCAGCTTCAGACAGTAAAGTGATGGTCGGTTTGCAGATCTGATTTTAGTAGCAGCTGTCGTACCAGTCTTTGCCCAGAGTGTTGTGCATTCATGCTTTTGTGTATGTGCAGAACATCACTGAATTGCTGACTAAATTTTCACGTTTGGAGGCAGCAGGCAGCACTTTTGTTTGCGAGTAGTTAGAAATAAGTGGCCAACCAATGGGGAAGAGTCCAGGTATGAAATACCAGTGAGGCACAAACTGGAGGTGTGAGGAGATGTGTTGTGGGGTGGGATGGTCTTACAACTCTGGCCATACTGATTGGATTTGTGCCCTCCAATCAAATCACTCATTTCATGGTGTTGCAAGAGTAGAAAGCATCATGTTGACATGAACTGTGTAGGAAAAACCATTCCAATAACATCTTGGTTGTTTCTGAGTTAGCGATATGGGGGTCATGATAATCTGATGAGGCAATCAAGTCACTCCTGCAGATAAAGGCGTCTGCACTTGGATGATGCGTTAGGAGACTGAGGAGTGTGCTTGTGCCCACGGCCCCTCCCCCAATGATCTGGTGGTTATTAGACGCTCAACAACACTCAAAGAATGACCAGGTAGCAGAGCGTCATTGACACCAACTCAACTGTACCTCCGCTTTAAGACCATAATATAATCGAAGTAGGAATAGGCAATTCAACTCCTCCAGCTATGCTGTCATTCAATGGGATCATGACTGAATTGTTACCCCAGATACTCCCATGTCTGCAAATCCTCATGTTGAATTTTGACTTGAATATACTCAATGACTGGACATGAAAGAATTTCCAAGATTCCCAACCATATCAGTGAGGATGTTTCTCTGTTCTAAATGGCTGGCCCCTTCATTCCGAGACTCCTAATTCTGGGCTTTACAGTCAGGGAAATCATACTCGCGGCAACCACCCTGGAAGAATTTTATGTTCAATTCTTCTAAGCTCCTTCAAGGAAGAGAGACCTAGTTTACTTAGTTCCTGATCAATGGACACCTCAGGAATTAATCTAGTGAATGTTTTATTGCAATTCCTCCTCGGGCAAATAATCCCTTCCTTTGGTCAGGAAACCATTTTATACAGACAGTACACTAGTTAATAATAATAATTGCTTATTGTCACAAGTAGGCTTCAATGAAGTTACTGTGAAAAGCCCCTAGTCACCACATTCCGGCGCCTGTTTGGGAAGGCCAGTACGGGAATTGAACCCGTGCTGCTGGCCTTGTTCTGCATTACAAGCCAGATGTTGTAGCCCACTGTGCTATGGTCTCATGAAGCCATGTACAATTGTGGTAAGACTTCTTTATGTCAATCCCTTTGTAATAAAGGTTAACATAACATTTGCTTTCTGCACGCAACTTTTCCCCACTTTGAGACAAGTGGAGAAAATGAGGAGAGCTTGGAATCCCAACTTGGTAACCACTGTAAAGGCTTCAAATATGAGATATTCCAGACACATCCTCTGCTCCTGTGACATCTGGATTTTAGTACACTCACTTCCCCATGTTTCTTGTTCCTGTTTTGATGAACACACAGCCAGCTGCTTTTGGTGCATTGTTCCTTCCTGCAGCCCCTGTGCCTATTTTAGATGGACTTTTAGACTGACTTGCCAGTATAATTAAAGGGCCACTGTCACCTCTCGCAGAAGGGAGAAGGCACAGTCCCAACTCTGCATGATCAGAATTTTGTGTGAATTGAGGCCACAAAGTAAAATGGGAGTGAAAAACTTTTGAATGCTGCTGGCAATGGAGGTGGTTCAGGAAGAGCCCTTTCAGGTCATGTGCTCCAGGCAATGACAGGATTGATGACTGTCTTCGTCATCTCGTTCTGAAGTGATAGCAGTTTCTTTGAGATTGCCATGTATAGTGACAGAAAACTACAGTAAATGGAAGATTTATAATCAAACAGGAGCTGTGATTGCTGAAATGAAACCTATGGGTCAGTGGAACACAGATTCAGCCTCCAGTGTAAGAGCCGTCTACTCCGTCTTGTCTGTTGTTACAAGGAAGGAAATGGCGGGAGACGGTAGAGTTGGCATTGGACGAGGTGGGGATTTTTTTATTTTGTCTTCTGCCAGCTCCTGAGAACTTGATGGAACATTGTCCTACCAAGACTGCTGGTTCAGGGAATGTCCACATCGATGTGGGAAGAATGGGACTAGTTTCAATTGACGGCACTTTTTCAAATAGAAAATAGGATTCCAGAAGCATTAACACATTATTTCAAAAATTAAAAAAAAATCCTCTGTCGTGGATATTCTTAAACTATCAATCACAGACCTTTGGAGGGCATTTTTGATCTGACTTTGCATCATGGTGAACTTTTTGCTTCTAATTGGAAATATGCAGATGGTTTTAGTTTGTTCGAGCTGAGTCATAAAAGAACAGACGATGCCTGGGTTCAATTGCTGGGTTGTCTGAGGCCGTAGGAAATGGTGGTTTTATTGACCTGATCCCTCGAAGGTTCGGTTTAAGCTGGGGAGGGGCGCAACAAAAAGACTCTCCTTGGGTTCACGGAGTTGTTTGGAAATGTCAGGACCAGGATCAACATCACGATCAGCTGAGATGGCCTTGGAAGCCTCCTGATGGTCGCTGTTTCATTTTAGAAGTGAAAGGTGCCCATTGGCACTGGACTGTGGTCTCCATGGTGTTGACTCCTTCAGGTCAGAAATGGGACTGGTAACAGGAAATGAGGCAGCAGCATTTCTTGAGATGGAATGTGATCATTTTGCGAGCCCTCGTGATAGCAATGAGGTGGTTAATCAGCCCTGCGTTCCAAACAAAGATATTATACAGGATGCAGAATTTTACTGGCATTGTGGCAAAGGTCAGCTGGGTGGGAAATTGTAAGCCACAACACAATGCTATAATTTTCTTGCCATACACCACATTCAAAAAATGGATAAAAATAGAAGATCCAGCAACACACTGTGAACTCCAGGAGGAACAGAATGTTTATTATGGTGCAGTGCATTCCACATGAAGAGACAGAAAATGTTTTGTGTGACTGCTCATTTTGATGGGGGTGTGTCCTCTTTTTTTTTTTTTCTACTGGCAGGGGGTGTTGCAATTCAGTATTATTCGCATATCTGCACCATGGCTGGGCAAACAAATAGTTCTCCATTCTATAAATGGCCTGATTTTGAGAAGTGCAGATGAGCGGAAAGACCTTGGGCTGGATTCTCCGTTTCTGCAGCTAAGTGCCAACTTTAAATGGAGAATTCGCGGGCATTTTATGACCCAGAAATTGGCGTTGAACCCTCACCGATTCCGGGACTGGTGAGGGGCTAGCAGCAGCGCCGGGTGAAGCTCCCGCCTCAAACGGTCGGAGAATGGCTGGGTCCCTGGCAGCGCATGCGCACGGTGACGACATGCGGCGGTCACGCCGTACAACATAGCGCAGACCTAACCAGCCATCAGCGACCCCACAGGCCACCCCGTGGCCACTCCCCACCTGTCCACCCAACTGTTGCGGAAGCCCCCCCCAGCCGGCGGCACGGAAACGGGCCGAGTGTGGCGTCACTGGACACAGTCCACAGCTGCCACACTGGGTTCCCAACTGAGACCACACGTCCCCCGTGCAGTCGGGAACTTGGTCCATAGGGGTGGAGCACCGCGGGAGGGCCTGCCGATGACGCGCCAACAGCGTTGCAGCGGCACGCAACAAGATTACGGTTTCTTGGGTTTATAAACAGAGGAATAGAGTACAAAAGTAAAGCAACTATGCTCGAAATTTCTAAATCACTTGTTAGGCCTCGGCTGGAGAATTGTGGACACTTGTGGACATCAAGGCCGGAATTCTGCATCTGTTCACTGGCAGCCTGCAAGTTTCCCAGTGGCATGGGGTGGCTTCAATGGGACCATCAACAGCCACAGGAGCAGAGAATCAAGGTGTGCCGCCTCCCGTCGTTTCGGAACACATAGCTGGGAGATCAGAGGATCCTGTCCCATAAAATGTTCGTAATGATGTCAAGCGGTGCCGAGGAACTGAGTTTGAATCCCGGCCCTGGGTCACTGTCTGTGTGGAGTTTGCAAGTTCTCCCCGTGTCTGCGTGGGTTTCACCCCCACAACCCAAAGGTGGATTGGCCATACTGAATTGCCCCTTAATTGGAAAAAAAATAATTGGGTACTCTAAAATTATTAAACAAAAATCGTAACGATGCCAAGCCCATAGAAAGGGTGTCGGGAAGATTTACCACAGTGTTACCAGGGATAAGGGACTTCATTTGTGAAAGGAGGTTGGGGAAAAGTCAAGCTTGTTTTCCCTTAAAATAGGGAAAGATAAGAGACGACCTAACCAAGGTTTTCAAAACAGCTGGCGAGTGGGACGATAACCAAAGCTGTGGATACAAAACCATTGGAAAATGATGGAGAAGGGAGTTGAGAATTTAAAAGAGATTTGAACAGGTGGTTGAGAATGAGGAACTTTGCAAGGTTATGGAACAAAAAGTGGGGATGTGGGATTAAGCACAGGTTAATTCTTCCCAGGGCTATTACAGGTATGATGAGGTGAATGAGCTCTTTCACTGCTATGATTTTCTGGGATTCTATGAAAATGACTTTTGTAAAAAACGAAAGTGTATTTTGCTCACTTCAACTTCATTTTGCTCTTTGTTGACCCCCACAAAGTTGGGTGACAGCCAAATACGTGTTTTGGGTGCACCTTAATTATTTGTTTCTGATGCGTGCTTTCCTCAAGTTCCCATTAGGTTGTGAGGTGAGGTTATGGGGATAGGGTGGAGGCGTTGGCTTGGGTGGGGTGCTCTTTCCAGGGGCCGCTGCAGACTCAATGGGCCGAATGGCCTCCTTCTGCACTGTAAATTCTACGAGATATGGTCAACTCTGTTTTAGAATAAGGGGCAGCAGATTTAAAACCGAGATGAGCAGACATTTCTTCTCTCAAAGGGTTGCGATCTGTGGAATTCACTACCCCGGAGTGTGGTGAATACCGGGACATTGAGTAAATCTAAGAAGGTGATGGACAGATTTTAAATTAGTAAGGGGTTGAAGGGCGATGGAGAATGGGCAGGAAGTGGAGTTGAGGCCATGATGAGATCAGCTATGATCATATTGAATGGAGGAGCAAGTTTGAGGGACTGAATTGTCTATTCCTGCTCCTTGTTCTTATGATTGGGTCTGTATTCACTGTAACTGAGAAGAATGAGTGTGGATCTAATTGAAACACGTGTAAAATTCTGACAGGGCTGGACAGACTGGATGCAGGGATGTTGTTTCCTTTGCTGTGGGGGGGGGGGGGGAAGGGGTCTAGAACGGTAGCATTGTGGATAGCACAATTGCTTCACAGCTCCAGGGTCCTAGGTTCGATTCCGGCTTGGGTCACTGTCTGTGTGGAGTCTGCACATCCTCCCTGTGTGTGCGTGGGTTTCCTCCGGGTGCTCCGGTTTCCTCCCACAGTCCAAAGATGTGCAGGTTAGGTGGATTGGGCATGATAAATTGCCCTTAGTGTCCAAAATTGCCCTTCGTGTGGGGTGGGGTTACTGGGTTATGGGGATAGGGTGGAGGTGTGGACCTTGGGTAGGGAGCTCTTTCCAAGAGCCCGTGCAGACTCGATGGTCCGATTGGCCTCCTTCTGCACTGTAAATTCTATGAAATCTATGAGAACAAGGAGTCACACTATCAGGATATGGGGTAGACCATTTAGAACTAAGATGAGGATAAATTTCTTCACTCGGGCATTGGTGAACCTGTGGAATTCTCT
The DNA here is from genome assembly GCF_047496885.1 of Scyliorhinus torazame. Lineage (NCBI taxonomy): Eukaryota > Metazoa > Chordata > Chondrichthyes > Carcharhiniformes > Scyliorhinidae > Scyliorhinus > Scyliorhinus torazame. Next base: position 16,703,137 of record NC_092726.1, read on the forward strand.
GCTACAGAAGGCTGTTGAGGCAAAATCACTGAATATATTGAAGAAGGAAATAGATTTTTAGACTCAAAAGGTATCGAGAGGCACTGGGAGAGTGCTGGAGTATGGTGTTGGGGTAGAGGAACAGCCAAGATAATGAATCGAAACGCTTACTCCTATGTTCCATGTTCCCGAGCAGTGTCCTGATGACGAGGATGTGAAGGGAGTTCAGCAGATGATTAAACAGCTTTTTGGTGATAGATGTGACCTAATTCAAAATGAAAGCTCCCATCTATTTTGGAAGCAAGTGAGTCTTTGGAGATATATTCCTACAAATGGGAGCACCGCTCTGTCATTCTATAATCAATGCAATAAAAATGACCCAGTGCTCATTGTTTATGTCATTACCTGAAGGAGTGTAGTTCACCATGTGACTATAGGATGTTTGCAGAGATTATTAATGAGCTCTATTTCAAACAGTTGCACAGTGACTTTTTTTGAGGTAATGTGAGAGTCAATATTACAAGAGTTCAGTGCTCAAAGGACATGAACGCTGGTGGATAACTCTTGTTTTCCCAAATTCCACTCCACTAGGGTCCATGCCCAACTTCATAATTTGGTGCGGCCACCTCTCTCTCATTCAGAGCATGACCATATCAATGCGGTGTTGCAAAGTCTGTGTGGTTTGGTGTGAAGAGTTTGCATCCTTTATGTTTTTTTTTTTAAATGTAGAGCACCCAATAATTTTTTTCCAAAGAATGAGATTTAGTAAGAACAATGCACTACATTGAAAATCAACACTTTGCCCTGTGCCCACACCTTGGAAACCTCCAATGGCTAGTTGGTAAGAAAGGAAGGACCCAAGATTGGAATGTGCCTGTCCCAGCAGGGGCAGGGCCGTAAACCACAGAACCATAGAAAGATTACGGTGCAGAAAGGGATCATTCAGCCATGTCTGGGCCAGCTAAAAAGAAGAAATAAACCGCTCATTTTAATCCCATTTTCCAGCAGCTGGTCTGCCGCCGTGCAGGTTACAGCATTTCAGACGCAGGTCCAGGTACCTTTAGAAATGAGTTGAGTGCTTTGGCCTCAACCATCAAATTTGACAGTGAATTGCAGAGGCCCACCACCCTCTGGGTGAAAAACGTTTTCCTCCTATCCCGTACACGCGCATAGTTGCTGCCTCAGAGAGCCAGGGTCCTAGGTTTGATTCCCAGCTTGGGTCACTCTGCGCAGAGTCGGCACGTTTTCCCCGTGTCTGCATGGGTTTCCTCCGGGTGCTCCGGTTTCGTCTCAGTCCCGAAGGATGTGCTTGGGACATTCTGAATTCTCTCCCAGTGTCCCCGAACAGGCGCTGGAATGTGGCGACGAGGGGATTTTCACAGTAATTTCATTGCAATGTTAATGTAAGCCCACTTGTGACAGTAAAGATGATTATTATTATAATCCTTCATCCAATCACCTTAACTCTAAAATGCAGGTCGCCTCTGTCTCTGCGCCTCTTTCCTGACTTTCACTTGTTTCCCCATCATACTTTGAGTAAATCAAATGAACAGATTAAAGGAGGCAGCCCGTTAGAAGGGGCATAGTTTTCTCTTTCAGTGATGTTCTTCACCAATTAACCTCTAATCACTTCATGACTATTCACTCTTTCCTATTCTCCCCCCCACCTCCCCCCTCTAATCCTGTGTCCTGCTGAACCAGACCACTCCTCCTGCACTACAGTGAACAGTGTCACAGACTGCCAAATTCCATACTGGTTTACACACTAAGCAACACACTAACATGCCAAACGACAGAAGAAAACACTTGCAGTGAGAACAAGTAGGTCAATAAAACAGGAGAAAAATTAACACAGAATTAGATGATTCAGCAGACAAAAACTTTAAGTTCTATCGTGTACTGGGCAGCACGGTGATGCAGTGTTTAGCACTGCTGCCTCATGGCGCTGAGGACCCGGGTTCCATCCCAGCCCCGGGTTGCTGTCCGTGTGGAGTTCGCACAATCTCCCCACGTCTGCGTGGGTCTCACTCCCACAACCCAAAAAGATGTGCAGGTTAGGTGAATTGGCCCTTAATTGAAATAAAAAGAATTGGGTACTCTAAATTTATGTTTTAAAAGTTTTATCGTGTAACCTGACTGGCCACGTTAAATTTCATATAATTATATGTTCTTGAATCAGCCGCACATTTCCTTGGGTTGTGATTATCAAAATGCTGAAAATTATCTTGGGTTTGACGGTTTATGATTATTTGTGGAAATATGGATAAAGACCTCCTTGATCAGATGGTAGATTATTTGTATGGAAAGCAGTTTCAGAATTTAAATATTTGTTCATTTATAGTCCTGAAACCAAGGGCGGGATTTAACTAAATGGGAAGAAAGTCCCATAGCAAGCGTGTTTAGCTGCGTGTTTCCTGGCGATCTCTTGGGAGACCCTGAGTTCTGTTCCATCTGGTCCTCATTTGTGGAAGCCAGGACTGAACTGTGCTCACCAGGGTCTCCGAGGCGAAGGGGATAGATCCCCACACCTCGGGTTCCTTGGGAATCTGCACATTAAAGTGAGACTAGCTGTCTCGCTTTAATATGCAGATTTGTCTAAAAGTGATCCCACCTACAATGGGTGGGATTTAGATCGCAACGCGAGCCGGGTAGATCCCGGGAGCGGAGTCTCCTAGCTTGTATCGGCCACGCTGTGCTGTGGCGAGCTGCTTTTCAGTGATAGCGTTGCCGTTTGATTTTGCCCCAGAGTTCTTTGTCACAGTTGCTGCAGAATTCAAAGCTGTAGCTATTACCGCCCATCACCTTCCATCAATAAAATACACTTGCAGATAAAATACTCGTGTAGCTCGTCCCTGAAATGAATTCATCCTTTGACTTTGAGAGTCAATTCTTATTTGTCTGATATCCCATGGCAATCAATTTCCTGTGCATCTGCTCAATTAAGTGATGTGTATTAGAAGACAGGGTAGGGTAGTGCGTGTAAAACACGGCAGCATGGGGGCGGCACAGTGGTTACTGTTGTTTCACAGCTCCAGGGTCCCAGGTTCGATTCCCGGCTTGGGTCACTGTCTGTGCGGAGTCTGCACTTTCTGCCTGTGTCTGCGTGGGTTTCCTCCGGGTGCTCCGGTTTCCTCCCACAAGACCCGAAAGACGGGCTTGTTAGGTGAATTGGACATTCAGAATTCTCCCTCTGCGTACCCGAACAGGTGCTGGAATGTGGCAACTAGGGGCTTTTCACAGCATTGCAGTGTTAATGTAAGCCTACTTGTGACAATAATAACGATTATTATTATTAGATGCTGGAGGTGAAGATATTCCGACGGAATGAACTTTTTGTTTAAATGCCAAGGAGAAGCTTGTCAGCCAGGCAGAAGGAGCGTTGGTTGAGAGTTACATTAAAGGAAGTCAGAAAGTAGATTCCCTTTCTTGGAATGAGATTTTTTCGGATGAGAAGGGTAAGGGCCAGGCAAGGGCACAGGTTGTGGGGTGACGGTGTGGAGAGAGGGGCACAGGGCAACGTGGGTGACTGGAGAGAGGGGGCCCATAGTGTGCAGGAGGTTGGAGAGAGGGAGGCCACAAGATGTGTGATTAGGAGCGAGGGGCCACGTGTGTGTGTGTGTGCGTGCGCGTGCGGGTGTGGGTGTGGGTGTGTGTGGGTGTGGGTGTGCATGGGTGATGGTTGAGTCAAGGAGAAATTAAGAACATAACAAGGGGAGCTGCAGTTTTACTAAAAGAAATTAGCACATAAATTCTGCCTCTAGCTTGCTGCTGTAACGCCAACGTTAGCATTTGACTCTCAATTCTCACATTGCTTTGAACTGAGGTTCATCAGAATTTTTTTGCTGTAGAAATCAGGAGAGATGGGAACCTTGAAGAGTGGAAAGATTCAAAAGATTTTCCAATTGTATTTTTAGAAATAAATTATCCTTGATTGCAATATTATGTTCTCCCTCTTGTGGTTTAACAGCTTTAGCAAGGGGAAAGATGTATTGTCAGTGTTATTTATTGAAGATTTTATCGACAATCAGGTGACCCTGTGAGCCATTTTTGTCTGTAATGAGAAGGATGATGATAAAATTGAGCAGCAAGGTTGATTTATGTCTGCTCTGACGTGACTGTGCTTCAGACCCCTTTGCCACACAGTTAGATCTGGGAGAAACCTTTGCTCCAAAATGGGTCTAATAATCTTTCGCTGGGACTCGGTGCCTGCTGCTATGATTTGTTGCTGTCTCCAAAATGTGAGGATCTGATGACGAGAATCAATTAGCCTTCTCAAACATGAGATTAAATTGAGAGTGCCTGAACTGGTTTTGCCCTTTTGAATGTGCTTACAGTCACAGCAAAATGGAGGGACGCACTGAGTGCAGCACGCTGCATAACATTGCTGACAGTGATGAATAACGATTGCACCATTGTTAGGGAGCAGGAGAATAGCAACGAGAGCCAGCCTTTGCCAGGAAAAGAGATTATCCCTTCTCATTCTAATTGGCTTGCTCTTAATACTGTTGGTTATCTCATTCAATAATTTGGTAGATAACAGAGGCGCTTCAACGTATGTCCGATTAGAATATTCTGATGTCTGACATTTGATTAGATTTACATACCTGCTTTGCCTCTGAGAGTAAGGAGACTGTGTTTTGGTTTCATGGTAAGAGGTTGCAGCATTTTATGCATTTTAATTTGTTCTGTGCTGAGGTAGGGCTGTATTTATTGGCCAGAGGGAGTGGTGCCATCTCCTCTTTGTGAAAACCTGCCTGACTGAGTTCTTTGCTGGGATGTTTCAGTGGATTTGAGTCCCAGGTAGGCCAGATTGGGAAGGGCTTCGCTTCCCTATAAGATGGGTGGAGACTGTTTATCTTTTCACAACAACCTGGTTGGCTTTGTGCTCTTACATCAGAGTCCTAGATGTTTACAGCATGGAAACAGACCCTTCGGCCCAACTTGTCCATGCCGCCCAGTTTTTACCACTAAGCTAGTCCCAATTGCCCGCATTTGGCCCATATCCCTCGACACCAATTTTACCCTATAACGGTCTAAAAGCTTTTTAAAAGACAAAATTGTACCTGTCTCTACTACTGCCTCTGGCAGCTTGTTCCAGACACTCACCACCCTCTGTGAAAGAAATTGCACCTCTGGACCCTTTTGTATCTCTTCCCTCTCACCTTAAACCTATGCCCGCCAGTATTAGACTGCCCTACCTTTGGGAAAAGATGTTGACTATTTATCTTATCTATGCCCCTCATTATTTTATAGACCTCTGTAAGATGGTGCCATCTTGTGTATCATTTCCTGTCAATACACCTGTGTGCAGAAAGAAAAGACTCGTATATACCAAACCCTTGCACAACCTCGGGGCATCTCTTTGCAACCAATACAGTTTTTCTGAAGATGCATCACTGATATGTTGTTGGAAACATGGCAGTCAATTTGTGCACAGCAAGTTCCTACATGTGAATATTATAGGATAAGGATGTGGCATAGAAAAAGAGTTAACGTGGGACTTGTTACAGTACCTGCAACACTCTGATATAAAGGAACACATGGCCCGAGTATGGAACGCAGTGTTGAAGTGGCAGAGATGTGTGTAGAGGCAAGCAAGTAGACAGCTCTTAGCTTGGACTTTATACTGTATATGTGTGTAGTTAGTTTATTTTCTTGAAATATTTTTATTCCGAATTTAGCGTTTTTTTTTTTTTTTTTTTTTTTTTTTTGTTTTTTTTGTTTTTTTTTATATATAATATATATATATATATATAAAAAAATTAAAAAATAATAATAAATAAGTTTACAAAAAGACCATGGGCTGGATTCTCTGTCGGTGGGATCCTCTGCTTTGCCAGCAGTGCACTCACGCCTGTGGATTTCCTGACGGCATGGGGGTGCCTACAATGGGAAACCCCATTGGCCGGCTGGCAGAACGGAGGATCCCGCTGCCGGCCGGGACGTGCCGCATCAGAAAACGGGTGCGGCGGGATAGACGATCCCCACACATTTAATATCATCGAGGTACCCCTCCCCGTACAGTGTTATTTCGGCCTATGCTTGCTCCCCTTCCGACCTGAGACCCTTTGACCTTGCCGTAGGGTCCTTTCTTTGTGGCCTTGTTCTCCGCCCTTGTATGTGTGTAGTTATGATTAGTTAATAAACGTTTGTTGTCGAACTATACAAGACTCTCAATGTCACAAACTACACCCAATGGAGGCAATTCAACGGACAAATGTTCAAGTCCGCTTTTGACGGGGTGTTTCCTGGTGGCTGCAGCGCCAAGAAACACCCCGCTGTTTATTTTGGGCTCTGAATTTCACCCCGCCCAAACCGCACCGAGGGATATCCTGCTGGTGAGCTGATCTCGCCAATGGGAATGCCTGTTTGACGATCGGGGCACCATATTGATTGGCAGCCTCGATTTTATCACTTATCCCTCCAACTGGGCATCCTGGCAATGCCAGGATAGTCAAGGGGAGTGCCAAGGTGCCACCCTTCCCTGGTCCTGAACACCCGGTGGTTGCCAATGGCTTGCAAGACCCCCGAGGTGCCGGTCTATGTTTGTGTGGACCAGTACCAAATGCCGCTGTAGGGAGGTCTCCCGGGCGCGGCTGTTGTGTTGGGCGAATTGGGTATTTAAATGAGCCATTCAGCTCACAGAGTGACTTGCGATTGGCTTGACGTGGAGCCCAATTTGGGGCCCTCAGCAATTCACCCATTGCGCCCGGATCCACTCTGGGCGCAACGCAATGGGATTGCTGAATCATGTTCAATATCTAAGAACAAAAAGGACCAGATAATCTATTTTGCTGATGTGAGACCCTGGGGAAAGTTCAATGGGACCCCTTTGTGGACAGATAGGCGCTCGATTTAACTTATCCTCCACTGAAAAACGGCGCTGATGACCGTGCATTACCCCTTCATTACAGTAAGTCGAATGAGTTCAGATGTAGCTTTTTTTAAAAATCACTTTGGGGAGAAAAATAGCGAACTTGAAGCTTTTACTGAGCTGTATTCCAAGGTGAAGTGATCCAAAATTACTTTTGGAACCTTTCACTGAATCTCCAAAGGTTTAAAAAACATCACTTCTGCAAGTTACAGAGTGTATATATTTATTCACTGATTTGAAATCTTGTCACTCAGTGATTCGATCCAAAATGTTGAGCTGTCGAGTTGAAGAGTAGCGCAGCAGAGTGTGAGTGATATAAATCGCTAAGCACGCTGCCTAGTGCAAGATGCCTGGATTACTAAATGCACAAATCCAATAGGCTGGGACCGGAAGCAGGATTCGACATACAGCCCCCTGGCTTAGCAGGACTGCAATTTCTCTTGCTTGCCATGTAACTGAATATGATAATCCTCACTGACACTCCTGGGGAATTGCTGATTGATCTCCCGGTAGGCTGTGAGCCAGTGTCCAGTGGCGTACTACAGGAATCTGTGCTGGGTCCCCTATCTGGGGATGGCAAGAGAGCACAGTGGTGAGCACTGATGCTTCACAAGCGTCAGGAACCCAGGTTCGATTCCTGGCTTGGGTCACTGTCTGTGCAGAGTCTGCATGTTCTCTCTGTGTCTGTGTGGGTTTCCTCCAGGTGCTCCAGTTTCCTCCTGCAAGTCCCCAAAGAAGCCCTGTAAGGTGAATTGGACATTCTGAATTCTCCCTCTGTGTACCCGAACAGGCTCCGGAATGTGGCGACTAGGGGCTTTTCACAGTAACTTCATTGCAGTGTTAATGTAAGCCTATTTGTGACAATAATAAAGATTTATTATTATTATAGAACTTTGTTGAGGCTATAGCTGGAGTAGTGTGTGCAATTCTTGTCGTCACATTATAGGGTGGATGTGATTGCACTGGAGGGGATGCAGAGACCATTCACCAGGATGTTGCCTGGGATGGAACAAGTTATGAAGAGCGGTTGGATAGGCTTGGGTTATTTTCTCTGGAGCAGAGAAGACTGAGGGCGACCTGATCGTACAAGATTTTGAGGGGCATTGACGGGGTGGATAGGGAGCAGCTGTTCCCCTTCATTGAAGGGTTAGTTATGAGGGCACGCCAATTCAATATGTGAGAGGGGCAGGAGATTTGGGGAGGGAATTTGAGGTAAAACGTTTTTAACCTAGAGGTTTTAACCTGTCAGTCTGGACTGCACTGCGTGGGATGCTGTTGAGGCGGATTGCCTCATGTCCTTCAAAAAGTACCTGGATGAGCACGTGGCATGTCATAACATTCAAGGCTATGGTCCAAGTGCTGGCAAATGGGATTAGGCAGGCACGTCAGTTGTTTTTCATGTGTCAGTGCAGACTCGATGGGCTGAAGGGCCTCTTCTGCGCTTTATTATTCTGTGGGCTTTGTAGTACGAGTGCCTGGGTGGAGGTCCGCCCACTGAGCACCTTAAATATTAACCGCCAGACCCGAACTGCAGTTCCTGCAGGGAGTTACGATTTGAGTCCTTATTTGTGATGGAGAATAAACCTGCTTTGCCTTTTAGCTTGTGACACATTAGGAGTGGACCTCAATGTTACAGGCAAGCATGGAATAAATGTGGTGATTTGTAGAGAAAAGTAAAAGTCTGTTTTGTGAGTTAGTCCAAACTAAAATTTACTTCTATGCTGCATAGCCCCCTGCCCCCAACTTCACTCAAACAATTTTAGTGTGTTAGCAGCATATTCCCACTATTTACCCTGCTTGCGGGGGGGGGGGGGGGGGGGGGGGGGGGGGGTGGAAACTGAGTAGATAAATCGGAATAAATTGTCTCCTGCATCCTTTCTGTTGCTTTGTCAACCTTCTGTCTGATGGTAACACTGTATGTGGCCGGTAGTGTACAAGTGCTTTTGTAATTGTGATGCACCAACCCTGGCTGTATATTCCACGATGGACCAAGTGTAAACCACAACAGGTAGGATAAGGTGGGCTCAAACAGAATGAGCATCAAAATAACTTCCAAGAAGAGCCTTGATCAAGAAGCTTGCAATTTCACTCTGTCAAAAGTGCAGTATTCATTTGGCCTTTCCTGGGTTTTTGGAGGGCGGATGAATATGTAAACAGGAAGTGTTTCAAAAGGGTGTTTTAAGTGAAGTGTTCTCATGTGAAAACTGTTAATTTTTTCTTGTTTGAAAAAATGTTCTGCAGTTCAGCTGCTGGTTTTCTTGGTGCTCAGTGAGCTTAAGTAGTACCGGGTGGAAAGAGCAGCTCACCGACTGGTGCCCGCCCACTCATTAGAAAGCTTAAATACCTGCATAGAGGGAGGACCCAGCATGTGTTTTAATTGGACTCCATTGCAACTGTGATGGTTTGGACTTCCCACGTGTTTGTGATACTCTGAGCTTTTTTCTTCAGCTTTGCACCTGGCTATTACCCTTGGCTGGCTCCTCCTATCGCCGTCTTGGCTGCTGGCTCAATGTTTTGTCTTCTGGGGACAAAGCTGACCCGAGTGCAGGAAACCAGCAAGTGTGGGGAAAATGTGGCCCTCAGCAAAACACCGAGAGCAAGATTGGTGTCGTTATGTTGGAAATATCCTTCTGCCTCTCATGGACACAATTGTTGTATTGTAATCGGGTGGGAATGGAAGATGCACATGAAAGAGCAAAGAGTGAACAGAGAGCTCTTCAATCAGAAGCATTGCTTCACATTCAGAACATAAGATGAACATATTCAATGCGAAAGTTCATTAATGGGGGAGGTAATAAAAATTCCCAAGCTTTGTTCAAATTTATGACCTGATTGCCACTCCCTACAGTGCCTTTGTATCTTCAAGTCATGTCTTATGGCACAAAAAGTGGCCCTTCAGCCGATCGTGTCTGTGCTGGTCATTGAGCATCTATCTATTCTAATCTCATTTCCCAACGCTATGGCGTTTCAAATGCTCATCAAAATGCTTCTTAAAATAGCGGGTTCTGTTACTGTCACCCTTTCAGGCACTGAGTTTTTTCTCACATTCCCTTAACCTCCTGCCCCTTACCTTAAGTTTCTGTCCCCTGGTATTAACCCCTCGACTAAGGGAAGAGTTTTCTTCTTATTTACCCGATCTATGTCCCTCGTAATTTTGTCCAACTCAATGAGGTTTTCCCCCCCCCCTCCCACCCACCCACCAGCCTTCTCTGCTCCAAGGAAAACTCCAGCCTAACCACCCCCTCTTCCTAGCTGAAACGCCCCAGTGAATCTCCCCAGGCAACATCCCAATGAATCTCCTCTGCACCCTCTGTCATGCAATCATTTCCTTCCCAGAGTGTGGCGATCAGAACTGCTCACAATCCTCCAGCTCCCTGCACTTTTATTCTGTGCCTCGGTTAATAAAGGCAAGTGTCCCAGAAGCCTTCTGTCCTCTCGGTATTGTGGGAGTGTTGCTATGGCAAATACATGGTGCCTGAATTTATTACCTGAAGGATTTTTGTGTAAGGTGTTTCAGCAAACACCTCTAATCTAATCTGTCAGCTACATATTACATACACCTAACTTCAGCTGGTGGCCAGGCAACCAGGTGCAGTGACAGCCTGATTTTCCAAAATGCCCTCAATCTCCTTTCTGTCGTGTTAATGCTGGCAACATGGTCACCGCGATTATCTTTTTTGCAAAGGTGCCCCTGTCCCAGAGTGCCTGGGATGGGATAATCAATTGGACAATAGACTTGATTTTTGACCATTTTTTACTTGCCATTTGCCAATGGGGTTGGAATCATCATACTCCATTGAAACATTAATGCAACTGCTGCCACTTCGAAAGGGACCTCGCTCGGGATGGGATAATCAATTGGACAATAGACTTGATTTTTCCTTGCACACACGGATGACCGCAGTTGAGGTGAGATTGTGTCACCTAACTACCTCCGGGTAGTTTGAGAAATAGTCCACTATGAGGACGTAGTCCAGGCCAAGTGCATGGAACAGGTCGATGCCCACTTTGGTCCAGGTGGACGTGACCAACTCATGGGGTTGCAAGGTTTCCCTTGGCTGAGCAGGCTGGAAACGCTGGCATGTTGGGCAGTTAAGAACGGCGTTGGCAATGTCCTCGTTGATTCCAGGCCAGTACACTGCCTCACGGGCCCGTCGGCGGCATTTCTCCACTCCCAGGTGGCCCTCATGGAGCCTGTGATGGGATAATCAAGTGCCTGGGATGGGATAATCAATTGGACAATAGACTTGATTTTTGACCATTTTTTACTTGCCATTTGCCAATGGGGTTGGAATCATCATACTCCATTGAAACATTAATGCAACTGCTGCCACTTCGAAAGGGACCTCGCTCGGGGTGTCAGATGCACTTGCCTTGTGTCAGACAATAGGATCCTGATTTCCACAGTAAAAGGTCTGGTGCAAATCTGACCCCCGATCACTATTTTAGCTAGGAGCTGGTTTGGGCCTGCACAGCACAGATTTAGGCCAGCCCTTAGGCAGTGGAAGGCAACAGGTACAACCATATATAAATCTGGAATTACATCAGCTTCAAAGGAGCAGGACCTACAAAAATAATTTGGTTGCAGGGCTCTCTCTCCCCCTCTCTCTGTATCCATCTCTATCTTGGTGATCAAGACCTCCTCGCAACAGTGATGACTGAATTTTGCTTTACCTGATGGGATGGATGTCCTGTTTTGTCAACTGCAGCTCTTCTGGTAAATGCAATTGAGGCCTGAGCCTCAAAGCCACAGTGGTTGCAGCCCCCCACCATGGATCCCAAAAGCAAGAAATAGGCCTTAGGATGCTTGCACGTACTGAAGACAGTCAGTCATGTAATCTGTTCTGTTCCAAGATTTCTGCAGCAGAGGTGGAGCAGGGTCCTCTGGGTGGAGAATTGCACAGAAATAGAGGCAAAAAAAAGTACCGAGGAAGGTGGAAATTTGAAATGAAAACACAAGTGCTGCCAACAGCCAGCAGCAGGTCAGCACCTAGCATTTGTGAAGAGAAGTTGTGACCTCTCACCAGATGTAGGAGTGCTCATATTTATCCTGCCTTCCAAGGCCAGCATTCAGCATCCAGCAGAAGGTCACAGACCTGGCGAACACTGATTCTTTCTTCACGCGATGCTGGGCATTTCTGCCGTTTTGTGACATTTAAAAAAAAAAAGGCTTGGGTGCTCCTTTCAGTCTTAATACATCATTGAATATTGGCCTCTGGGACGAACAAATAGAAGTGCAGTTGTGTCACTTTGGCTCTATCAAAGCTCACACAATCTGCCTGAGGCAAGGCAGTGACAAATCAGCCAGCGTTCCTGCTTGTGAGCGCCAGTCACCTCCAAGAAAGTGGCTACTTTGAGACAGGAATAAACTTCTTCTCTCAAGATCAAATTGGCAGTAGATAGTCATTGTCTATGTGATGGTGCCTTCAGGAAAGGGAGGGCAGAAGAAGATGGAAGGGCAATTGAAAAGCCAGTGTTGTCATTTCTACAGAACGCAAACTGTCCTGTTGAAGGATGCCACTCGTAATGTGCGAAACAAGTGGTGACCTCCACATAATGAAAACATCAGCAGAGGCTTCTCGGGTGAGCACTTTGTATGAACAGAAACAAAATAACAAGTCTCTGCACGAGGCAAGCGTCAAATGACTGGAAATCTTCTGAGCTTACAAACTGATATCTGTTTCATGATTCCAAGTCTGATATCCATGAGTGTTGTAATACTTGCAGATTATCCGTTTGCAGAACAGAAAGTGCTGGAAATAACATGTCTGCCAACGTGGGCAGAGGGAGGAACAGCATTGACGTTTCAGATCCTACGCCTTTGCTTCACAACTCTTGGTTCATTTGCAAAGCTGCCCATCCATCGACCTCAATCAAATCAAGTATTTCAACTTCAATGAAGAGAGGTCAAACTGTGGCCCTCGAGCCCTTATGCCGAGCAAATTCAATTCTATTTGTGCTATATTTCCCTACTTCCTGCTCTCGGTGCAAGACAAAGGCTGTGCTATTTCTGTTCAAAACGCTGTAAGATAAAAGTTGTTTCATCTCTGTTCAACTCATGGTTCCATAATATGAAACCCATGATAATGTTACAGATGCTTGAAATACAGAAGACCAAGAATATCCTCGCAACTGAGCTCCAGTTCTCTTCAGCTTAATATCAGAAACCTTCCTCCGTGGCATTTCATTATATCTGGAACAAACCTGTATCTGCCTTTCATGACCTCTGATGTTTCAAAGCACTTGACAGTGACCGGAACACTTTTGAAGCGTGGTCACTATGTTATAAGGTGGGAAACCAGGCAGCCAATTTGCACACAGCAACTTCCCACAAACGGCAACAGGGAAAACCAGGTGATCCGTACTAGTGATGTTGGCTGAAGGATAACTGGGGAGGATGAGTATCACAAGATATTTTACATCGGTCCAAGTGGGCAGATGAGACCTTTCTTAAATATCCTGTCACCAAAAAATGGCAGCTCCAACAGTGCTGCATTCCCTTGGTATTGCACCAAAGTGTCAAGCTAATAAACCATATTCACTAGTTTCCCCTCATCTATTCTGCTAGTTGCACCCTCAAACAAACTTCAACAGTTTGTCAAACATAATTTCCTTTTCATACATCTGTGTTAACTCTGACCTATTTTCTAAATGTTTAGTTATTACATCCTTTAGAATAGAGTCTAGCATTTTCTCTACTACTGAGTAGCACGTTGGCTAGCACAGTTGCTTTGCCACTCCAGGGTCCCAGGTTCGATTCCCGGCTTGGGTAACTGTTCACTTGTCAGTGCGGAGTCTGCAAGTTCTCCCAGTGTCCTCCGGGTGCTCCGGTTTCCTCCCACAAGTCCCGAAAGACGTGCTGTTAGGTGGATTGGCCATGATAAATTGCCCTTTGTGTCCAAAAAGGTTCAATGGGTTATGGGGATAGGCTGGAGGCGTGGGCTTAAGTGGTGTGCTCTTTCCAAGGGCCGGTACAGACTCGATGGGCTGAATGGCCTCCTATACTGTAAATTCTATGATACTTGTGCTCAAGTCCCTGGGTTGGACTTGAACCATAAATTTCTGATTTGGAGCCGGGGAGGGTTTGCTACTGAACCATGGCTAACAACACAAATATCGACCGAAAATGGCCAGTCAAAGGGTTCTGTTTCTTTGGAATCCTCTACCAGAGAGCTGTAGATGTTCAGTGGCTGAGTATGTTCAAGATAAGAGACCTATAAATGTTTTTGCTAGTAAGGAATGCAGGGTCTTGGAGATAGTATGAAAGGTGTGGAGAGGTTGAACATCAGCCATGATCTTATTGATGGCTGGGGCAGGATCAAAGCGCTCAATAGTCCTGCTCCTAATCGTTGCCTTCTTTGTGGTTCTCTTGCTGACACCACACTGAAGGTGAGCAGCAGTGTGTGTTGGCATGCCAACTGACTTCACAGCTCACCTAAAGTGATTGCAGTATTTACACAGGCTCATTCTACACATGTATTTAAAAAGCTGCCCATGGCTTCAATCCATTCAAGACACATCACTTCACCCTGCAAGATTTATTAAAAATAAATTTAGAATACCCAATTCTTTAGTTTTCCCAATTTAAGGGGCAATTTAGCATGGCCAATCCACCTACCTCCCTCCATATCTTTGGGTTGTGGGGATGAGACCCACACAGACACGGGGGAAAATGTGCAAATTCCACATGGACAGTGACCCAGGGCCTGAATCAAACCCAGATCCTCTGCGCGTGAGGATTTACCCTGCAAGATGCACCGTAATTAAGAAGTATCTCGTATGGGGGTGTAAAGAGGTAGTTGACGATGTCTCTGTCAGACTGCTGGTCAGTTCAATTCCCTGTTTGGTGATGCTTACACCGGTTAAGTGGTTTTGTTTATAAAATAACAATCCCTTAATCAGCCCAAGCTGTGAGGAAAGATCCAGAACGGTTCGGGAGAGTGACAACGATCGTATAGTGGAATCTGCTGTCTGATGGAGAGAGCTGCATGTCTTTTTTCTCCTCCTGCTTTTCATAAGCTTGGGATACAATAACAGCAGACTCTCTCATTCTGTCACTCGCTCACCTTTACCTCCTTTGCCTTCTCACGCAAGTAGTCAGAAATGTGATGTGGCAGTCGGTTTAAAAATAGCTCTGAAAATGTAATCTGCATGCATGGACATTTGTTATCACGAGAGAGAGAAAAAGAAAGCTCAAATTGCCACTCGATCGGCACTATTCACCGGGGAGCAAACACGATATAGAGAAGGAAATTTGGGAACCTCCCCAGTATGTCCACTGCACAATATCATATGCCAAGACTTTGAATCACTCTTCCCAAGTATGTGCAATGGTTTGGCCTACCCACTGCAATAACCCACATTGGGCATTGATGTAGTCAATGCATTATTTATGCTTAATGAATGTCTTATCAATTAGATTATAAGTATACATTTCTCCGTGCTTGGAGCAAACTGACCAACTTCACTTACTCCCGCTGTCAAGCTGAGAGATAATCACAATCATTTTCACAGCATGTTACATGCAGCCAGATCCCGAAAGCGATCCATTCGTCACCACCTGGCCAGAACTGAGGCTAGAACATACAAAAGGAGGCCATTCGGCCCGTCGAGTCTGCACCGACCCCTTAAGCCCTCACTTCCACCCTATCCCTGTAACCCAATAATTCCTCCTCACCTTTTGGACACAGGCAATTTAACATGGCCAATCCACCTCACCTGCACGTCTTTGGACTGTGGGAGGAATTGGAGCACCCGGAGGAAACCCACGCAGACACTGGGAGAACGTGCAGACTCCGCACTGACGGTGACCCAGCAGGGAATCGAACATCGGGCCCTGGCGATATGAAGCCACTGTGCGACTGTGCTGCCCTATATTTATTGAAACTGTCTTCCTGAGTTGAGACCCTTTTCATAAAATGGGGGCATAGGAAGAAGTGGGGTTAGGAATGGGAGGTGATGAGAATGGGCCACCATAATCCTATGTGTGGGAGGAGCAATACAAACCAATTAAATCAGTGGAAGAATTCAATCACTGGCAAGTAATTCCAAGTATTAATCCAATATTTAGAGGGTAACACAAGGCCTGATGGCGAGAAATGTGTTTATATGGGGAGGAATGTACACCACATCCATTTGTGAAGATGATACAAGTCTGACATTGTGTAGTATTAAGTGCAAGCTATTAGTGAGAGAATGAAAAGAATGTGGATGACCGGATTAATAATGACAGGTGTAGGCTTTCTCTAAGTCCCACTGGTGGTGTTTGATCCAACTGCAGCAGGGACAGCTGTTGGCACTACAGTTCATCAAACCATCTCTCTACATATTACACTTGGGATGTTGGATGCTGCGGTCAAATAAGCACAGCTTTTCAGAGCTGGCACCAGGAATCGTGGAAGCAACTTGCAAGAATGCAGCCAATATTAGCTCAAGACAGATCCTCAGCAATGTGTGTGTACACAACCTCCTGTCTTTGGAGATTAATAAGGTCAAAAAGTGTGCATTACACAGCACACATCTGTCAGATCAACTACTGAGGTCCCGTCAGTCATGCGAGGGTTTGAGATGTAGAACTCGCCCCTGTGCGCACATGGTAAATGTTCTGCAGAGAAATAGTATCAACACTAAGGCCGAATGCCCTCCCTTGGTACTGTAACCAGGCTAAACAACAGGTTAAATATTTTCCACCTAAGCTAATTGCATTTGTCCACAGGTTTCACCCCAAAGTGGCACAGATTTTAAAAACAAGCTCAAACCATGAGTGCACGTGTCATGTAACAAGTCAGAGTCTGATAAATACTTTTAAAGATTGCTGATTTATCTAACACCCTTTCACTGGCCCATGAGGGAGGTGGATTGCTGAGGATCTATGGGCAATTGGACATTTCACCAATCATTAGCTCCTCAGCCAGTCCGCCGCCTCGCCTCGGAGAGTACACCTTCCCACCTGTGTGGCAGCCAATGACACTGGTATGCAAAGAACGTACAGCACAGGAACAGGCCCTTCGGCCCTCCAAGCCTGCACCGGTCATGATACCACTCTTGGCCAACCCTCAGCACTTCCTAGTGCCGCATTCCTCTATGCCCATTCTATCCTTGTATTTGTCGAGGTCCTTTTGTACGCCGTTAATGTATCTGCTTCCACACCTCCTCTGGCAGGGCGTTCAGCACACTCATCACCTCGCTGTATACATTATTTTTTTTAAAAACTGCCTCGCACATCTCCTCTAAACTTTGCCCCACGGACCTTTAACCCATGCCCCCTAGTGACTGACCCCTCCACCCTGGAAAGATTGCCTTCCATGCACTCTATCCATGCCCCTCATTACCTTGTAGACCTCTATCAGGTCGCCCCCTCAACCTCCCGTCATTCTAATGGAAACAGTCCAAGTCTATTCAGACTCTCTGCATAGGTAACACACTCTAGACTAGGAAACATCCTGGTAAATCTCCTTTGCACCCTCTCCAAAGCCTCCACTCCTTCCGGTAGTGTGACGACCAGAATTGTGCCTGCCATTTCCGGTAGTGTGACGACCAGAATTGTGTGCCATATTCCAAGTGCGGCCTTACCAAGGTTCGATACACACTGTAGCATGACTTGCCAGTTTTTATAATTGATGCTCTGTTCAACTGAAGGCAAGCATTCCATATGCTTTCTTGACTACTTTCCCACTTGTGTTGCCACTTTCAAAGATCTGTGGACCTGCATGCCCAGATCGCTTGAATTTCTATATTCCTAAGAGTTTTGCCATTACGGTATAATTTTCCACTCTATGTTAGAACTACCAAAATGCATTAACTCACATTTGTCTGAATTAAACCCCATTTGCATTTCTCTGCCCAAGTCTCCAACCTATCTATGTCCTGCTGTATCCTTTGACACTCTCAACACTATGTGCCACTCCACCAACCTTGGTGTGACCCACAAATTTACTAATCAGACCAGCTACATTTTCCTCCAAATCGTTATGTATACTACAAACAAGAGCACCGATCCCTGTGGAACACACGAGTCGCAAAAAGAAAATCTCAGTGGGTCTTGATTTGTTATGTTCCAGGTGTAGCATAAGCTTCCTTGTGGTGCACTTGACAAAGGAAGGTTCAAATGTGGAGATAACTTCAACGTTTATTAAACTATTTACACTTCTATTACTCTGGTTCGATACTACTGCTAATCCTACTATCGCTACCCAGACTGACTACCAGTCTGCTGCAATCCACATTGTGGGAGTGATATTGAATCAACCCTGTATCTCTACTCACTGACTGTCTCCACTGGAAAGAGGCAGATCATGTGTGTGGTGTCCTTTATATATGGGTTGCTGTAATGCCCCTCTGTGGTCGTGTCGCCTCCTTGTGTATCGTGAATGTCCATTGGTCGTGTCCTATCCAACTCGATCTATTGGTTGAGTGTGTGTGATGTCTCTGGTGCTCCCTCTAGTGTCTAGCTAGCCTACATGTATTTACATTAACCCCCATGTACCCACAGTGATGCACATCACCACAGGTCTGACAGCATCGGCGTAGGGAGAGAAAAGGGCTAATGTTTCGAGTCCAGATGATCCTTTGTCAAAGGGTCACTAGTCACAACCTTCCATTCAGAAAAACACCTTTCTACTACTCCCCTCTGTGTCTTCTGTGACCGAGCCAGTTCTGTATCCATCTTGCCACCTCATCTCTGATCCTGTGTGACTTCACCTTTTGTACCAGTCTGACATGAGGCACCTTGTCAAAGGCTTTACTGAAGTCCATGTGAAAAACATCCACTGCACTACCCTCATCAATCATCTTTATCACCTCCTCAAAAAACTCGTTCAAAAACCCACCTTCACAAAACCATTCTGTCTATCACTAATGAGACATTTGTTTCCAAATGGGTATAAATCCTGTCCCTGAGAATTCTCTCCAATAATTTACCTACTACCGACGTGAGGCTCACCGGCCTACAGTTTCCTGGATTATCCCTGCTACCTTTCTTAAACAGCGGTACCACATTAGCTATTCTTCAGTCCTCTGGGATCCACTCGTAGCCAATGAGGATACAAAGATGTCAGTCAAGGCCCCAGCAATTTCCTCTCTTGCTTCCCTCGGTATTTTGGGGTAAATTCCATCCGTCCAGGAGACTTATCAACCTTAATGTATTTTAAACACCAAATACCTCGTTTTTGATAACATGACCCAGACTATCCACCCACCCTACCCAAGAATCATCTTCCATAAAGTCCTTTTCTTTGGTGAACACTGATGCAAAGTACTCATTTAGTACCTCGCCCATTTCCTCTGACTCAACACATATATTCCTCCCACTCAACACATAGATTCCTCCACTGTCCTTAAGTAGTCAATCCTTTCCTGGCCACCCTCATGCCTTTTACATATGAATAAGAAGCTTTGGATTCACCTTAACCCTACTTGCCAAGGACTTTTGATGACCCTTCCTCAGTACCTTCCTACTTTCTTTGTACTCCTCAACGGTTTCGACTGTCCCCACCATTCGAGGCCGTACTAAAGTCTTTTTCTTTTTGACAAGGTTCACAATATCCCTCGTTATCCAAGTCTCCCTAAACTTCCCATACTTATCCTTTGTTCTCTTAGGAATGGGACTTTCCTGAATGCTAATAAAATGTTGCTTGAAAGACTCCCACATGTTCGATGTTGATTTCCTATCCAACAGCTGCACCAATCCAAATTCTTCAAATCCTGTCTGTTATCGTCATTTGCCTTTCCTCAGTTTAGCACTTTAACCCTCATCCCTATCCAAAAGTTTCCTAAAAATTAGGAATTGTGGTCACTACTCTCAAGATGTTCCCCGACTGAAATCTCAATCATCTGTCCAGCCTGATTCCCCAATACCAGGTCCAGTACTGCCCCTCCTTCCTCGTTGGACTATCTCCAAATTGCATAAGAAGCCTTCCTGGATACACCTGACAAACTCTGTCCCATCCAAGTTCCTAGCACTAAGTGAGTCCCAGTCAATATAGGGAAGTTAAAATCTCCAACCGCAACAAACCTGTTACTTTTGCACTTATCCAGAATCTCTCTACCTATCTGCTCCTCTAATCTGCTCGCTGGCAGTTGGAGGGCCTGTAATAAATCCCCAATGTTGTGATTGCCCCCCTCCTGTTCCTGAGCTCCACCCAGATTGCCTCTTTGTATGAGCCCTCCGAGGTGTCCTCCCGCAGTACGGCTATAATATTTTCCTGAACAAGTAATGCTACTCCCCCACTCCTTTTACACACCCTCTATCTCTCCAGAACGCATCTGTGTCGTCCAACGTTCAGCTACCAATCCTGCCCTTCCTTTAACCACGTTTCTGTGATAGCCACAACATCATAGTTTCACATACTAATCAGTGCTCTAAGTCCATCCGCCTTAACTGCTATACTTCTGGTGCTTGAAACAAAATACACTGCGTTTGAGCAGACTGGTTGAATTAGAAACAATCAAAATCTAATTGTCATCTAAATGTATCCACTGTAACTCCATTCCATGTTTCAGAAATCTCTTGTACCTTCAGGAAGGTACCTTAGACCAGCACTTATCTCAATGTCAAGTCAAACAACATCCCAAGATGTTGAGACAGTCATGATCACAGATAGAAATACTGACAGAATATTCCATGACGTTATTCAGTTAATTCTAAATGTTAAGAAGATCCATCTTCGATTCCTTGAACTAGCTTATTGCGAAGGAAGGGGGCGGACTGATCAAATTGTCCTCGTACCCACGTTTTCTGAGGATCTCCTTTGAGAGCAAAGATGACTGTCTTTTCTCCCACTTGTATCATTCGCCTGCTGCTACACCAACTCTTGTGTTCAACAAGTGCAAAGAGCTCATCTGCTGCTGCTGCATCCCACCCTTCCACTTGTCAGCCATGCTGCCCTGAACTCCCATCCCCCCACCCCCCCCCCAAACCAAATTCATGACCTATCTCCCTCCAAGTTCATCTGGTCCATCGTCCATGAAATCCTGCTTGTTTGATCCCAGTCTTAATGTACTATTCACCACTCAGCACAATTCCTGATCCGATACTCATGTCCTAATGAGAAAAGAATCCCAAGTTTCACATGGTGGAAACTCACAGGCTGTTTTAAGTGGAAGGTACCATTCCCACACAAATATTGCAGTAACTGCAATAATTTCATTGGCGATTTTCAGTCTGTAATTAGCCTCTTTGAAGAAGAAATAAGTCCAGAATTTTCAGTTTGCCAACAAGATCATTCAAGTGCGAAGATTCAGTTGCAGATGCGGAAGAT